>NC_084636.1:22049111-22149111 GCF_033978795.1 Nerophis ophidion
TGTGATCTTTTTTTTTATTTTTTTTTTATACATATAATATTGCTCCCAATGCACTTATTTACAAAGCATAAATAAACTCTCTGAGAGAGGGCAAAACACTAGACTTTTTTTTTATTATTATTATTTTTTTTAACAATAATGCACCATATTAACCATTGTTCTTATGGTGCCTGTACATAGACACCATATTGTCATAAAAATATGTTCAATCCGATTTTTTTTACAATAATGCAGCCTACCTTCACATAGACACCATATTGTCATAACAATTATGTTCAGTCCGATTTTATTTTAATATTTTTTTTACCAATACCATATTGTCATATGTTCAATCCAATTTTATTTTATTTATTTTTTTTGACCAATAGTGCAGCCTACCTTCACATAGACACCATATTGTCATAAAAAATATGTTCATTCCGATTTTTATTTTTATTTAATTTTTTTCACCAATAATGCAGCCTACCTTCACATAGACACCATATTGTCATAACAATTATGTTCAGTACAATTTCGTTTTATTATTTTTTACCAATACCATATTGTCATAAAAATATGTTCAATTGAATTTTTTTTAACCAATAATGCAGCCTACCTTCACCTAGACACCATATTGTCAAAAAATATGTTCAATCCATTTTTTTATTTTTTTTTAACAATAATGCAGCCTACCTTCACCTAGACACCATATTGTCATAACTATTATGTTCAGTCCGATTTTATTTTTATTTTTTTTTACCAATACCATATTGTCATAAACATATGTTCAATCCAATGTATTATTTGTTTAAGCAATAATGCAGCCTACCTTCACATAGACACCATATTGTCATAACAATTATGTTCAGTCCGATCTTATTTTATTATTTTTTACCAATACCATATTGTCATAAAAATATGTTCAATCCAATTTTTTATTTATTTTTTTAACCAATAATGCAGCCTACCTTCACATAGACACCATATTGTCCAAAAAAATATGTCCAATCCATTTTTTTATTTTTTTTTTTACCCAATAATGCAGCCTACCTTCACATAGACACCTTATTGTCATAATTTTTTTTTTTTTTTTTTTTTTTTTTTTCAAAAGGTACAAGTGTTGAGATTTTTGTTGGGGAAAGTCTGCGGATGAGGCCCGGGGAGTAAGTCCTGTGTCAGGCTCAGGTGGTTGGAAGCGGAGGCCTGCAGCGCCGGGCCGATCATAGCCAGGATGTGCGCAGGGCCGCCCGGCTGCGCGCTGTAGGACGAGCCGGTGGAGTTGCTGGCTCCGATGATGTTATCGATGGAGAACGAGGGCCGGCTCGGCGCGCTGGAGTCCGCCTTAAGAGGCGGCACGGGCGGGTAAAAGGGCTTCCTCAAGTCCGGCAACGGAGGAGCGGGCGCCGCGGGGAAGATGGGCGAGGGCAAGGTGCACGGGAACGGGAAGGAGTTAGCGGTGTGGTGGGGGTGGTACGGGTTGTGGACAGCGGCATGGAAGTTCTGCAGCTGGAGTCCGTAGCTGTACCCGTACGGGTTGTATCCAAACCCGGGGAGGAAGCCTCCAGCGTCCCGGAGGATCTCACTGCTCTGGTTCCTCTTGAAGCGCTTCCTCCGGCGCAGGAAGCTCCCGTTGTCGAACATGTCTGCGGAATCCGGGTCGAGGGTCCAATAGTTGCCCTTCCCGGGGTTCCCGGGCTCCCGCGGGATTTTCACGAAGCAGTCGTTAAGGGACAAATTGTGCCGGATGGAGTTCTGCCAGGCCGGGAACTTCTCCCGGTAATACGGGAACCTGTTGCTGATGAACTCGCATATCTCGCTGAGCGTGAGCCGCTTCTTGGGGCTCTGCAGGACGGCCATGGTGATGAGGGCGATGTAGGAGTACGGAGGCTTCACCAGCGCGCCCTTCCTCGCTTTCTCCCCGGTGAGATCCATGTGCTCCGCCGGGCACTCGGTGCCGCCGAGCCCCGGCGACGACGCTCCGTCCACGGCGCTCCGCGAGTAACTCTCATCGGAGTCGAACTGGGTGTACTTCCCGTCCTTCCCCACGGACACGTCCCCGCCGACCACGTCGATGTCCACATCCTCGGACAATGCAGAGCTGTCGGACATGTCCGTCCCTAAAGTCATCCTTAAAAGACCGGTTCTCCTCTTTTTTTTTTTTTTTTTTTTTTTTACGGAACTTCGCTCTTTTGTCTCCGCGCACTCGACGCACACATGCTTCTAGAATGTAAACTTAAAGAGAGGGACAGAAAAAGGAAGTTTGACCTGCGTCTTCAGGCGAGGTCCTCCTTAAGTTCTGGAGTCCATCACAAAGTCATCGATCTTACTGTGCCTCCGCCCTGATCGACGATCTTTTCCGAAGGCAAACGAATGGGTTTTTTTGCGGGAGGTTCGGAATCCAGCCAGAGAGACGCGCTGCTTGCTGGAGTTATATATAGGCGCGCACCGTGGTCACGTGATCTGAGAGTCGCGCTCAACAGGAAACAGGACCAATTTATGCAAAAGCTTAGAATTATCAATCAAATCTTGCAGAATGGTTAAGAATACAAACAAAAACACTTGAATTGATATATTTGTGTCAAACATTTATTTGTTTTATATATTTTTGTATTATTATTTATTAATATTTAATACTGTATCTGTATTAACCACTAATATCACAGTCAAAATGAAAGCTTGTTCCCATAGGCACCAAAAACTGTTAACGTTTAGACAAAAGTGTATATTACATATACTATTATATATATACAGTATTTATATAGGTGTGTGTGTGTGTGTGTGTGTGTGTGTGAGTGATATGTGTGTATTTTGGGTATATGTATGTGATTATACGTGTATATGTATGTGTGTATATATATATAGTGTATATATGTGTGTGTTGTGTATATGTGTGTGTGTGCATATGTATATATGTAAGTGTGTGTGAATTTAAATGTATTACATATAGATAATATATAGCATTTACGCAGCAACCACTGAATTGAATTATGTTATATATATTGTATTATATATTGTATATATATATATATATATATATATATATATATATATATATATATATATATATATAGTATATGTATAGGGGTGGTACCTAATAAGTTTACTTCTTCCCACTCCCTTTTGAGCCAATTTTGACATCTCCAAAAGATTAGTCACATGTAATGTTTTCAATGTAGGTGTAAAAATAATGTATATATATATTTCTTTTGTATTTTATGTGATTTGTTTTGTTTTGTTTGCATGGCTCAAAATAAACCATTCATTCATTCATTATTTGCTGTTGTTTCCTTTCCTTGTTGAAAGTGCTTTGACTGTTGAATGAATTATACATGTATGTTCAATAAAAGAAAATATTTCATCATTAAATACGTTTTATTTTATAAAGTAAAGTTCTCTTTGTTTTTAACGTCTATATTCTATTTTCTGCTGGATTTACTCTCTATTTTATGCTTGGCCTGCCACATATACTGTAATATTGTACATGGTAATTGGTATATATTGTATATATGTTATAGACATAACTGTATATATAACATGCTGTACACATTGTATATATTCGCAGATATGTTAGATTTTTTATTGCATACCTGCATTGTCATTTTCATCCTTACACTTTCCATCATTGTAACTGAGCTACTGTGTTGAACAATTTCCCTTGTGGATCATTAAAGTTTGTCTAAGTCTAATAACGGACTTTTTTCCACATATGTAATAATAATGTTTTTGGACTGAATATACGTGTTATTCAAATGTTAAGTGCAATAAAAATAAAATCTATTATTATTATTATCATATTATCAGTGTGCACACTTCTTTTTACATTTTAAAAACAACATATTTGTAGTATTTATCACAATTTGGCCTGCCACGCCTGCACGTGTGTGTGGTCATGTGGTCCATGCAGGTGACTTTTACAGCAGAATTTCCCAGTTTACACTATTATAATTAGCAATAGGTCAAATTAATGCATTTTGATTCTAATAATCTATTGTTTGTAACAGTAGTATGGCCTTGTTAATATGTGTGGTATGATAGTGTAGCACTGTAGTATAATAATATGTTTTATTAATATTATTATTAGTATTCATTATTATAATAATAATACTTCATTATTATTATTATTATTATTATTATTATTATCATCTTTATTGTCTCCGAGGAGAAATTTGTGTTGGACATCAAGACACAACATTTTGCATACATACATAAATACATGTATGCATATACATACATACATACATACATACAATTATGTATATAATACTGTATAATTAGACTTAGACCTTGACAAACTTTATTGATCCACAAGGGAAAGTGTTCCATACAGCAGGTCAGTTAAAAAGGATGGAAAGGGTAAGGATGAAAAAGATAATGCAGGTATACAGTAGACAAAAAATGCACCATAGTAGCAATATAAACTATAACTTATGTAATATTTACATATTATAATTATAATATATACTGATATATTTTTATATAATATATACAATACATAACAATTACTTTGTACAATAATACAGTACATGTAATTAGCATCATTATTATTACTAATCAAAACAATAATACGTATTTCCTTTTGTTTAGCTCTCTCGAATATAATGTGATATGTGTATATAATACTAATAAAAAAACACGTTCAAAGAGTTACTTAAAAACGAACTGCATGGAAAAAGTTATCTTTATATTGTATGTTGGGCAGCCTATAACATATTTTTTAATAATTATAATGGGAAAGGTATTGCTGTGTGATATCGTCATATTATTGATGTAGCTTTTTAATGTTTCATTTTTTATTTTTTATTAATATTTTCCTCTTAAATTGGTCAACAAGTAATTAGTTCCCTGATCACCCATTTATTTATTTTTTTGTATCTTTTTTTTAAATCTATAATAAAGCCACCACTGTGACAATTACTCACATACAATATTGAATTATTAATATATTTGCTCGATTGGAGTGTGTGTGTGTGTGTGTGTGTGTGTGTGTGTGTGTGCGTGCGTGCGTGCGTGCGTGCGTGTGTGTGTGTGTGAAATTGGCCAAGTTTAAGTAACAGGCGCCACCTAGAGGCCTATTCTCATTAGCATCCATGTGTGTTGTATACATGGTGTATCTCAGTGGTCCATCCATCCATCCATTTTCTACCGCTTATTCCCTTTCGGGGTCGCGGGGGGCGCTGGCGCCTATCTCAGCTACAATCGGGCGGAAGGCGGGTTCTCAACCTTTCTTCAGTGATGTACCCCCTGTGAACATTATTTTAATTCAAGTACCTCCTAATCAGATCAAATAATTTTTGGTTGAAAAAAAGAGATAAAGAAGTAAAATACAGCACTATGTCATCAGTTTCTGATTCATTAAATTGTATAACAGTGCAAAATATTGCTCATTTGTAGTGGTCTTTTTTGAACTATATGGAAAAAAAGATATGAAAATAACTAAAAACTTGTTGGAAAATAAACAAGTGATTCAATTATAAATAAAGATTTCTATACATAGAAGTAATCATCAACTTCTTCAACTTCAACTTCAACTTCAAAGTAACCTCTTTGGGGATTGTAATAGAGATCCATCTGGATTCATGCACTTAATTCTAAACATTTCTTAACAAAAAAAACAAAAATTTTTAACATCAATATTTATGGAACATGTCCACAAAAAAATCTAGCTGTCAACACTGAATATTGCATTGTTGCTTTTCTTTTCACAGTTTATGAATTTACATTCATATTTTGTTGAAGTATTATTCAATAAATATATTTATAAAGGATTTTTGAATTGTTGCTATTTTTAGAATATTTAAAAACAAATCTAAAGTAAGAGATAAACAAATGACTATAGACATTACCAATGTATATGTGTTAACATTAAGCTGAGCATTGTTTTGTATTAATGTTATTACATTTCATTTTTTTTACCATGCAAATTAACGTTTTTTTATTATTATTGTTGACAATGCTCGTGGAAGTTGTAATTTTTTGTTCTCCATTGAATGCTTATCACATTCCTCATGGAGTCATTTTCATTCATCCAGCTGTGATAAAATGACACTGTTTTGGACAATTGTTGATTAGTTTTTATCTCTGTGCAGCTTTTGGGCCCAAAGAAGTTGCTTTAAATGTGCCAAAATTGGAATTGAATCACAACTTTCAGGTTGTAATGCTATTACATTGAACACAAAGAGTTGAGACGTTGTTTATGCATCCATAGGAGTTGTTGGTTGATGTTTAGCGCCCTCTGTCGGTTGAAGACATCTGATGTTCAAATTATTAGAAACAGCAAACCACAATAATAAAAATATTTATTTTTAACACCTATCTTTCCCAGTCATAAACGAATATTATCTCTGTAAATTACAATGTGAATAATGAGCGAGCGAATAGACACCCAATAATATCTGCAAATAAAGAGACCTTGAAATGTGGACTCTGCTTCCATCTAGCGGCAGAAAGTGTAACTGATTATTATTAGATTCAACGTCTAATTGAACGCGCCTTTTGGCTTCAAAATTAACGCGTTTGCAAAGTTGGCTTAGTTTAACCTTCGGGAGAAAAAAGTCCACTTTTTTGTCCTTTCAGTAATTTACAAAAAAATGTTTTTGGCCTTAATTATTCCTGTTTTCCTCTGTTATTCATTATTTTTCCTAAGACAGTGTTTTCATGTGAAATTTAAAAATTCTTAATGCAGTTATTTAACTATAACATATTTTTTTATCCCGTCGAATGTCTTTTGACCAAATGATGTCACAGTTGAAATGATGTCACAGTTGTACATTAGCATAACATGTGCATGAGGTTTTTTTGTTTTGTTTTTTTTACTAATTCAAAACTGTGCCATTTGATCAAAATGGTCAAAATGCAAAAATAACATTTCGTTTTAATTATGAGAAATATGAAACAAAACAAGTACAAAATAAATACATATATACTGTATATAGTGCCCTTTTAGAACTTAAGGACTTATTTGTCTTGTTTAGTTTTGAACATAAAATGGAATGTTTCTATACGGGCCCTGCAATAAGGTCGCGACTTGTCCAGGCTGTACCCCGACTTCCGCCCGATTGTATCTGAGATAGGCAGTAGCGCCCCCCGCCACGCCAAAGGGAATAAGCGGTAAAAATAGATGGATGGATGGATGGGTTTCTATACGGTTAGGACGTGCAGTGTAATACTTATTGGAATAACGGAGTTTGCACGCAATATAATTTTATGCACCTTCGAATTATTAACCACTAATAATACTTCCCAATTTCGTCCGCTTGACATGTTTAATTTGCTATATGGTTTGTCTATATCAGGGGTGTCAGACTCGTTTTCATTGAGGGCCACGTCGCAGTTATGGTTGCCCTCAGAGGGCCGCATTTAACTATATATATATATATATATATATATATATATATATATATATATATATATATATATATATATATATATATATATATATATACATATATGCATATATATATATATATATATATATATATATATATATATATATATATATATATATATATATTGTGTATATATATACACAATTTTTTATTTAATTTTAATTCTTTTTTTTTACTTAAGCTGCAAAACAAATCATTTATTTTTCATTTAAAAACTGGAAGCTCAGTCACCGGAATTTTACAGTAAAATAAGTGTTGTTGTTTTTTTTACAGCATATAAAAAAATGAATAAATGGAAAAACAATACCACTGTTTTTAGCGGTAAAATTTATGAAACATAGCTGCCAGTTGTAAAATGTTGTTGTTTCAATGTTTTTTTATGTTCGTTTTTTTATTTATTTTTTTATTGTCTTACTGTATATCAGGGGTGTCAAACTCATTTTATTGGGGGTGGGGGGGGGGGGGGCACATGGAAAAAAATCTACTCCCAAGTATGCCGGACTGGTAACTTCACAGCACGATAACTTTAAAATAAAGACAACTTCTGATCATTTTCTTTGTGTAAAAATAGAACAAGCACATTCTGAAATTGTACAAATCATAATGTTGTTGTTTTGTTTTTACACTTACTTGTTTCGGTAAATAGTATTCTATTTTATATATATATATATATATATATATATATATATATATATATATATATATATATATATATATATATATATATATATGTATATATATTCTGAATAAATCATGTGATAATGGTGTTTTTTTTAAATCAAGATTTAAAAAATGCATCAAAATTAAATTACAGCATGTTATTTATGTAGTTTTGATTATTTTCCTCGACTGACGGACTAACATCATGTGGTTTATTTTGTTGATATGTAGCATCATCTACAAAGATACAAATATTTGCTATGGCTACATCTAGTGGACACATTTAGAACAGCTGTTTCTTTCATTCAAACATTTCAGGTTAATTTTTGTATTTAGCAAACTCATCCCTCGGGCCATTGACTTGTATTATCATTTTATCTCCCTTACTGATTGCATGCAGAATTAGTGAAGTATAAGCGTGACTTTTGAATAATTATCCTCAGGTGATGGTAATAAAAGTGATCAAACTAATAAAATGTAACATTTGTTGCACAATAGTTTCAGCAAAAATGATAACAATTCTAATCTGTATATCAAAATTGTTGGGCTTTTATTATGCACAACTTGTTAAACTCCAGAATTTGTGATATGTTAGATAAGGAGTGTCAAACTCAATTTAGCTCAGGGGCCCCATGGAGGAAAATCTGTTCACACTATTGGATTATTAAAATCATGGCATTAAAACTAAAAAGTCAAGACAACTTCACATTGTTTTCTTTGTCTTACTTTGGTCAAAAATAGGACAAACACATTCTGAAAATATTACAATAAAACTATTTAAAAAAATACCGGCAGTGGTAAAGTTTAGATCCATGAAGGAAAGAAGAAAGTGAATGAATGTTTATAAATGAATACATTTATACATGCATAAATATTTGTTTTCTTTCGTATTTTTTTTTATGATTTAAGTAACATTTATGCCAACCTTTTCCAAAACACAATATAGAATGTGAGATATAATAGGTTAATGCATACATTTATCATTTGTTTTCAAAATGGTTAAAAAAAAGTGGGATCCCAAAAATGTACAGTGGGACCCCATTTTTTTGACTTGATGGGGTCCCTGGGACCCTATTTTGAAAATTCCTAGCGCCAACACTGATGCGGTTTCGGTGCGTGCAAAACAACAGCAGGCGGCTGTGGCCTGCGGGCCGATTCTAATACTAATCAAATATCATCCATAGATAATTCATTCGCAGGCCGGATCTGGCCCGCGGGCTTTGACTTGTGTTTTTTTTTTTGCTAGAAGCAAAATGAACTATATTTTAACAGTTAAAATATTGTCCATTTTGCATTTGGAAAAAAACCAACGACTGTAATGACTCAGTTTTAATTGGTCAAATGAACCCCTTTAACAAAAGTGTCAGTTTTAGAGGGCGCTTGCATTTTGAAAAATGAACTTATTTAAAATCACACAGATAAAACTTTAAAAAAAAAAGCAGAACTTGATGAAAACACACAAGTATATTTTCAAATACAATAAAATAGTTAAATATCTGAGATAATGTAATGTTTTAAACATTTGATATGATATATGCTTCATGGCTTTATACCTTTCTAAATAGAATGTTATTGACCCTAAAATGACTCAATTGTATTTGATGACAGCCAAAATCAATCAATCAATCAATCAATCAATCAATCAATCAATCATTCAATCAATCAATCAATCAATCAATCAATCAATCAAATATTTATATAGCCCTTAATCACAAGTGTCTCAAAGGGCTGCACAAGTCATATTGTCATTTTATCTCCCTGGCTGATTGCATGCAGAATTAGTAAAGTTTAAACATGAATTTTGAATAATTCTCCTCAGGTGATGGTAATAAAAGTGTTAAAATTAATTAAATTTGGTTTCCGATTGTTTCAGCAAAAATGATAACAATTCTAACCTGTATATCAAAACTGGGATGTTATTCTGCACATCTTGTTAAAACCTAGGATTTATTCACATTTGGATATATATATAGTATAATATATTTCCCATTTTGCTATTAGCAAATAACTAATATATTTTTTGTTTTGAAAAGTGGATATTGCTTTTAAATGAACAGGGCCGCGTCACTGTAATGACACAGTTATTAATTAAATCAAACAAATCCCTTTGAGAAAAATGTCAGTTTTAGAGGGCGCTTTTATTTTGAAAAAGGAGTTTATTTAAAATCCCTTAGATAAAACGTTTTAAAAAATAGCAGAACTTGATGAAAACACACAAGCATATATGTTCAAATACAGTAAAATAGTTATATTTCTGAGATCATGGAATGTTTTAAACATGTAATATATGCTACATGGCTTTATACCTTTCTAAGTGGAATGTTTCAACAGCTTGATCCTAAAATGACTCAATTGGATCTGATGACAGCCATAATCAACCAATCAATCAATCAAAGGGTATTTATATAGCCCTTCTTCACAAGTGTCTCAAAGGGCTGCACAAGCCACAATCCTCGGCTTAGATCCCCAGCAAAGAAAAGTCAATTTTAATGAAAATGTCACATATATCTCTCCAATCCTGAAGCGAAGTTGGCCTGTCTCATGTAGGAGTTGTTGTAATTGTTCATAGGCCCGGAGAGACCCAGCAGCTGCTCCGTGTGCTCCGCGCAGGAGCTCGGCCTCAACGCCGGCAAAGAGAGCCTGTTGCCCGGGCAGTACACCTGCGACCCCCCGGGGGAGAACCCTGTCTGAGCCATGCCGGCGAGGCCCTGAGGCGAGGCCGGGGAGGAGTACGCGTACCCGGGGTTCATGTTGGAGATGCCCCCGCTGTTTCTGCACAACATGTTGGCGGACTGGTTGTTAACCGTCTGGGTCTGGAAACACGCCACTGGATCCCCGCCGGTGACCGAGCAACTCGACGTCATGGCGGACAAGTCGCCCCCTCCGATCCCCTGGGGGTTGAGCTCCCCGCCTTGCATGAGCGTCTGCGGGCTGATTATATTGTCGATGCTGAACATGCGCGGCTGGGCCTGGCAGACCCCCGCCGACGCCTGGTAGTGATGCAGCATGGCCGGGTGCGGGGACGAGGCCCCGTACCCGGCGTACAGCGTGTTCGGGTAGGCAGGCCTCCCCACGGGCGTGGGGGTGAAGGCGCTGGAGCTCTGCATGTACCCCGGGTAGGTGCTCACATCCGTCCGCTTGAACCTCTTCCGTCTCCGGAGGAAACTCCCGTTGTCGAACATGTCCTCCGCGGCGGGGTCAAGCGTCCAGTAGTTGCCCTTCCCCGGTCTTCCAGGCTCCCGGGGGATTTTGACAAAACAGTCGTTGAGGGTCAAATTGTGGCGGATGGAGTTCTGCCACTTTTTGGAGTTCTCTCGGTAGAACGGAAAACGCTCCATGATGAATTTATAAATCCCCCCCAAGGTGAGCTTCCTCTCCGGGGAGTTGGCGATGGCCATGGCGATGAGAGCGATGTAGCTGTACGGGGGCTTGCCCCTCTGCACCGGCCTCTTCCGGCGGCGGCTGCCGGTGGGCAGGTGCTCCTCCGTCTGGCCCTGCAGGATGACGCCGTCGTCGGCGGCGGTGTCCGGGCTGGTCCCCCGCGGCTCCGACTTGATGAGGACACCGTCCTTGGAGCGGGCCTGGATCATGAGGGGAGGCAGCGGGGAGTCCAGGCTGACGTTGGGGGACAGGACCACCGGGCTGGCCTCGGCGGGAGACTCCTGCGTCTCGGCGGTCATGTTGCACATGCCAGGGTAGTAGGAATAATTTGCCAGATTCATAAATGGAGGAGAAGTAACATGAAATTATAAATTATTATTATTTTTATTTTTTTACAGAATCAGCCTCTTGTCGTGTCCTCCTGTTGGCCGGGTGTCATTCCAGGTGAGATGCAGGGGCGCTGACAGTTTTATAAAGGGCGGGGGTGTAGGGAGGGCGTCGATGACGCAACTCACCGATGACGATGCTGCAGCTGGAATAGTTTCCCCCCCACAAACTCTTTTATTTCAGTATTACCAGCATAGTCCATAAGGAGAAATAACAGGATTTGTCCACGTTTCATGACTGAAGGCCTACTGAAATGAGATTTTCTTATTTAAACGGGGATAGCAGGTCCATTCTATGTGTCATACTTGATCATTTCGCGATATTGCCATATTTTTGCTGAAAAGATTTAGTAGAGAACATCCACGATAAAGTTTGCAACTTTCGGTGCTGAGAGAAATGCCCTGTCTCTACCGGAAGTCACAGACGATGACGTCACATGTTGATGGCTCTGTCACGCCAAATTTCTTCCCCCTACAAAAACCTTCCCCCCGGAAGAAATTTGGCGTGACAGCCCCTCCAATGCCTGAAGGACCCCAATGAAGGCGTGACAATACCAAGTTATATGACTCTTAAGGGTTACAGCTGCAAAATTAGCAAAGCAAAAATAGCTTGAAAGGTTAGCATGCTGGAATGCTAATATTTTTTCCTCACCGTTAAGGGTTACAGCTGCAAAATTAGCGAAACAAAAATAGCTTGAAAGGTTAGCATGCTTGAATGCTAATATTTTTTCCTCACCGTTAAGGGTTACAGCTGCAAAATTAGCGAAACAAAAATAGCTTGAAAGGTTAGCATGCTGAAATGCTAATATTTTTTCCTCACCGTTAAGGGTTACGTTAAGGGGGGAAGAAATTTGGCGTGATAGCTCCTGACATATTCACATTGATTTTAATGGGAGCCTCCAACAAAAAGTGCTATTCGGACTGAGAAAACGACAATTTCCCCATTAATTTGAGCGAGGATGAAAGATTTGTGTTTGAAGATATTGATAGTGACGGACTAAAAAATAAATAAATAAATAAAACAATTTAAAAATAAACGCGATTGCATTGGGACGGATTCCGATGTTTTTAGACACATTTACTAAAATAATTCTGGGAAATCCCTTATCTTTCTATTGTATTGCTAGTGTTTTAGTGAGTTTAACAGTACCTGATAGTCGGAGGGGTGTGTCCACGGGTGTCTTGACGCCAATGTCTCAGGGGAGTCGACAGCAGCTATGGACGGCCCAAGCTCAGCTTTTCTCCGGTAAGAAGCAACTTTTTAACCACAATTTTCTCACCGAAACCTGCTGGTTGACATTCCGTCGTGATTTATGTTCGCTTGACTGCGCTCTGATCCACAGTAAAGTTTCACCTCCAGGAATTTTAAACAAGGAATCACCGTGTGTTTGTGTGGCTAAAGGCTAAAGCTTCCCAACTCCATCTTTTTACTTTGACTTTTCCAATATTAATTGAACAAATTGCAAAAGATTCAGCAACACAGATCTCCAAAATACTGTGTAACTATGGGGTTAAAGCAGACGACTTTTAGCTGTGTGTGTGCGCAGCGCTCATACTTCCTAAAAACCTGTGACGTCTTGCGTCACAGGTTTATATATATATATTTATACATATATATACATACGTACACATATATAGATATACACAGACACACACACATATATATATATATTTATACATATATATACATACGTACACATATATAGATATACACAGACACACACACACATATATATATATATATATACACATGTACACACACATATATATATATATGTATATACACATACAAACCCTGTTTCCATATAAGTTGGGAAATTGTGTTAGATGCAAATATAAACGGAATACAATGATTTGCAAATCATTTTTACCCCATATTCAGTTGAATATGCTACAAAGACAACATATTTGATGTTAAAACTGATAAAACATTTTTTTTTTGCAAATAATCATTAACTTTAGAATTTGATGCTAGCAACACGTGACAAAGAAGTTGGGAAAGGTGGCAATAAATACTGACAAAGTTGAGGAATGCTCATCAAACACTTATTTGGAACATCCCACAGGTGTGCAGGCTAATTGGGAACAGGTGGGTGCCATGATTGGGTATAAAAACAGCTTCCATGAAATGCTAAGTAATTCACAAACAAGGATGGGGCGAGGGTCACCAATTTTTTAAGCAAATTGTCGAACAGTTTTAGAACAACATTTCTCATTGAGCTATTGCAAGGAATTTAGGGATTTTACCATCTACGGTCCATAAAATCATCAAAATGTCCAGAAAATCTCAAGAAATCACTGCACGTAAGCGCTGATATTACGGCGGTACTGCATCAAAAACCGACATCAGTGTGTGAAGGATATCACCACATGGGCTCAGGAACACTTCATAAAACCACTGTCAGTAACTACAGTTGGTCGCTACATCTGTAAGTGCAAGTTAAAACTCTACTATGCAATTGAAAGCCATTTATCAACAACAAACAGGAACGCCGCCGGCTTCTCTGGGCCCGAGCTCATCTAAGATGGACTGATGCAATGTGGAAAAGTGTTTTGTGGTGTGACGAGTCCACATTTCAAATTATATTTGGAAACTGTGGACGTGGTGTCCTCCGGAACAAAGAGGAAAATAACCATCCGGATTGTTATAGGCTCAAAGTTCAAAAGCCAGCATCTGTGATGGTATGGGGGTGTATTAGTGCCCAAGACATGGGTAACTTACACATATGTGAAGGCACCATTAATGCTGAACGGTCCATACAGGTTTTGGAGCAACATATGTTGTCATCCAAGCAACGTTATCATGGACGCCCCTTCTTATTTCAGCAAAACAATGCCAAGCCACGTGTTACAACCGCGTGGCTTCGTAAAAAAAGAGTGCGGGTACTTTCCTGGCCTGCCTGCGTCAGACCTGTCTCCCATCAAAAATGTGTGGCGCATTATGAAGCGTAAAATACGACAAGACCCCGGACTGTTGAACAACTTAAGCTGTACATCAAGCAAGAATGGTAAAGAATTCGACTTTCAAAGCTTCAACAATTAGTTTCCTCAGTTCCCAAACGTTTGAGTGTTGTTAAAAGAAAGGTGATGTAACACAGTGGTGAACATGACCTTTCCCAACTACTTTGGCACGTGTTGCAGCCATTAAATTCTAAGTTAATTATTATTTGCAAAAAAAAAAGAAAAAGTTTATGAGTCTGAACATCAAATATCTTGTCTGTGTAGTGCATTCAATTGAATATGGGTTGAAAATGATTTGCAAATCATTGTATTCTGTTTATATTTACATCTAACACAATTTCCCAACTCATATGGAAACGGGCTTTGTATATATATATATATATATATGTATGTATGTATGTATATATGTATGTACATATGTATGTATGTATGTATATATGCATGTATGTAGGTATATATATGTATGCATGTATGTATATATATGTATATATATATGTATATATGTATGTATGTATATATATGTATATATATGTAAGTATATATATGTATATATATGTATGTATATATATATGTGTATGTATGTATGTATGTATGTATGCATGTATAAATATGTATGTTTATATATGTTTGTATATATATATATATATATATATATATATATATACACACAGGTTAGGTCAGGAAAAAACGCAGAGGCTATTTCATCCCTACAAGCTTGTTTCGCAGGTTTCCCTGCTCTTCAGGGGATTTGATAAAATCCTGCGCAAACAAGCTTGTAGGGATGAAATAGCCTCTGTGTTTTTTCCTGACCTAACGTATATTACGCTCTACCCTGGTATTGAGCACTGAATAACAGATAATCCACGGAAACCTCAATTATAAATATATATATATATATATATATATATATATATATATATATATATATATATATATATATTCTGTTGCATATTTCATTACGTCCAGTAGAGATGCGCGGATAGGCAATTAAATCATCTGCAACCGCATCACCAAAGTCGTCATCCACCCGCCGTCCACCCGGACCAACATTTTATCAGAACCGCAACCGCCCGTCCGCTGAAATACATCAGAGGTCGGACACCTTTACCACTCACAGAGCTATTTAAACCCGTTTCACAGAGTAATGAAGACAATGGGAGCAGCTAACGTTCTCGCGAATATCCAATGGAGTTCATCCTGATGACAGGAATAAGGGCGTGCTGTGAAGCCATTGCCTTTGACACTTTCAACAACATATACAAACCGATTGTTAGTCCGGCAACATGGGTCTTAAATGGGTCTTAAATGGCTCTTTGAATGGTAAAGGATTCCGATCCCAGAACCATGTATATCAAATATTTCCGGATGGTTCAACCGCCACCCGCCCGAATCTAATAAAAATCTATTTTTCCGTCATGTCATCCGCCCGACCCGCGGTTTATCCGCGGACTCTGCGGATGAGACCGCAAACCATGTAATTTCTATTACATATATATATATATATATATATATATATATATATGTATATATGTATATATATATGTATATATAAATGTATATATATATATATATATATATATATGTATATATATATATATATATGTATATGTATATATATATGTATATATATATATATATATATATATATATATATATATATATATATATATATATATATATATATATATATATATATAAAATAGAAGGGCCACTTTGATATTTTTCCATTGATTCAATGTTTTAAGTAGTTATATATTGAAAGAAAATGTTTCATGTTCATTGATCTTTTTGCTATTATATGTGGTGCCTTTTAAGTGTCTTTACATTATGTTTTGTTGTTGTTTTTATTTTTGTTGACATTTTTTTTTTTTTTTAAGGCGTTGTGGGCCGCACTTTGGACATTCCTGCTGAAAGGAATGTCTTCATTAATACATCTATAGTGTACTCTTATTTGCCATATTGTTAATATTGGAAAATGTTTAGTCAACTTTACAAGTAACAATATTTCACATGGCCAACCAAGTAAAAGTGAATGTATTTATTGAATGTGTTGAAACAAATATGCTAATTTTAAATTTTTACAAACAGTCCCAAACTTGTCATACATTCTTTCTCAAAACATGCAAATTCAATGTAATAATAATAGTGATGATAATAATCTAGAATAAATCATGCTTGAAAGTAACAAGATCTTAAAAAATAATAATAATTACATGGAAAAGAACATGAACATATCCAAAGTTGCTGTGCATCAACAACAAACTAAAATCTATTTTGACTCAAAATGTGTCAAGCATATTAATAATTTTACCTATAGGCCATAGGTTGTATGTATACTGTGATCCTCTTTAATAAGTTATATAGCCAAATTTGTATTTGTAATGTCTTCTTTTTCTACAATATATTATTTATAGGGAAGAGATGGCTTTAGCAAAACTATTTTTAGCACAATAATATATGTTTTTAATTAATCTGAACAATGTTTGCATTGTTCTCACTGTGCAATGTATTTGCGCACAATAACAAAAAGTGTTCATCACGTGGTGTAGAAAGCATTACGATAATATTGAACTATTTCAGCACTTAGAAAAGTGCTGCAGAGTCCTTCTCCCAACATGGCAGTTGTATACTCAGACCAGAAACAACACTCAGCAGAGAGCAGCTCTGTGCTATAATGCAAACCCCAAAAGGAACAATCCACCAATTGAAAACTAATAACAAGCCACTGAAAACAAGCAATTGAGCTATCAAAGCTTTTAGGCAAGAAAAGTAAATATCCCTTGATTTCATTTTTGGAAAGTGACAATCTAGCAGCATGGTGGTGCAGACAAGAGGTGTTGTCTTATGGATTGTGAAGTGAAAACACACTTGCACACACAACTGATAGCAATAACAACCTTTAAAGGCAGCAAAGCAACAGTGTGAAAGTGCTTCTTAATTGATTGTTTAGGCCGGGGGTCAGCAACCCGTGGCTCTTTAGTGCCGCCCTAGTGGCTCCCTGGAGCATTTTTAAAAAAGGATTGAAAATGGAAAAAAATTGGGAAAAAATTATTGTTTTTTTTTTTAGTATGTTTTTTGTTTGAGGATAGACCTGACACAAACCTTCCTAAATGTTAGAAAGCAGACTGTTTAATATGTTTGTGTGTATGCTTCACTGATGAGAGTATTTGGTGGACATTGTTTTGTTCTACTGATTTTGGCGGTTCTTGAACTGTGACGCAACAATTTGTTTACATGTAAAATCTTCCACACCTTCTTTGTCTCATTTTGTCCACCAAATGTTTTTAGCTGTGCGTGAACGCACAAAGATGCACTTTGTTGATGTTATGGATATATGTTCTGCTAACATGCTATTTAGGCTCGCTGTATATACATATTGCATCATTATGCCTCATTTGATAGTAAGCTGTTATAGCTGATACAGAAACTTACATCATGTGTTGCCTTCATTATAAGATTTATATACGGCTATTCATTTTTTGCGGCTCCAGACAGATTTGTTCAGAGAAAACAATGTGTCTGGGGGCCGGTAAAAAACCCACCATCAAAACATAACAATAAGTGTCACTTAAATAAAATAAAGGCTACAGTATTCCAAGTTTTAAATAAAGCAGCACACAGGAAAGATAGGATTATGGTGCCAATTACTCTATAAAACCATCAAAACAATAATACTGCAGCAAACGCAACCCCAAATGTAACTCAAACCCACTCATCATCATCATCCTCCTCCTCCCTTTCTTCCTCCTCCTCTCCCTCACCCCCCTCATCATCATCCTCCTCTTCAATCACAAGTTAATTGAGGAACTGCTGTTCCTCAGCACTCTCCTCCTCTTCCTGAACCACAGCAGCACCCTGCTGTCTAGCCCTCGACAGCATCTCTCTGCCTGCCTGACATGGCTGTCCCTCCTTGAGGCAGTAAATGAGCTGGTCCTCACTACCCTCAGCTGCCACCGTCAGCCCACACACCTTGTAGGATACCAGAAAGCAACAATCAGCTATGGCTACTGTTTGCAACACACGCACACACACACACATACACATTGCCAAACTGCCTACCTTGAATGAGTTGATCAGAGTGTCCCGATCCAGAGCATCCCAGGCTCCCAGGACCCAGTCGACCAGGAGGCGGCGGGAAGGGGCTCTCAGGTTCCCTGACTTGGTGTAGGTCTTATCTTTATCACCAGCCATCCAGTTATCATAGTAGTCACGGAGCTGCGCTTTGAAAGGGCCATTCCACACAACATCGGGGGCCTGCAGGTACTTTGTGCAACCTCAAGATATAACAGCCATTGTAAGGTTGTAGCCCCTTTTGAGCTCTGCCTTCGTGGCCTAGCTGATAGGGCATCGGTACGAGTCCCATGCAAGTAACCTCGGTGCGAAGTGAAATTTGCCCACTGCCCTCTGGAGCCAATCCTTTGTCAGGTCATCATTAAACCAGCCATTCTTGGAGGAAGCTATGATCACCCCGGGGATGCTCTGCATAGCCTTTACATCACGGATAGCACTTTTAAAGGGGAACATTATCACAATTTCTGAAGAGTTAAAACCAATAAAAATCAGTTCCAAGTTACTTATTTTATTTTTCGAAGTTTTTCTCCAAATTTTACCCATCACGCAATATCCAGATAAACGGTTTCAAAGTGCCTGATTTTAACCGTCGTTATATCCACCCGTCCATTATCCTGTGACGTCACAGCGTGATCACACAGAAAAAAACATGGCGGACAGCATAGAAAGGTATAGCGATATTAGCTCGGATTCAGACTCAGTTTTCAGCGCCGTAAGCGATTCAACAGATTACGCATGTATTGAAACGGATGGTGGGAGTGTGGAGGCAGTTAGCGAAAACGAAATTGAAGAAGAAACTGAAGCTATTGAGCCATATCACGACAGACAGCGGCACGGGAGGAAGCGAGGACAAATTCGGCGATTGCCTTCTAACCAACGATTGGTATGTGTTTGTTTGGCATTAAATGTGGGTGGAAGGAAAGGCTGGAGGCAAATATAGCTACAAATGAGGCATAATGATGCAATATGTACATACAGCTAGCCTAAATAGCATGTTAGCATCGATTAGCTTGCAGTCATGCCTTTACCAAATATGTCTGATTAGCACACTCCACTTAAGTCAATAACATCAACAAAACTCACCTTTGTGCATTCATGCACAACCTTATAAGTTTGGTGGACAAAATGAGACAGAAAAAGACGTGGCATGAATCATATCCAGGGGGTTTACCTCGCTCGTCTGCGGGAACAGACTGCCGTCGTCCCTGAGTAGCTCGCACTCGGGCAGATTCAGTGGTGGTCTATTTTCCAATATTGCAGATTTAGTTGACTTTATCGTTGGAAATGCATCTGCTTTGAGTGTCGCAGGATATCCACACATTCTTGTGTGGATATCGGAAAAATAACAGAGCTGATTTGACTTGGTGCGTGTAATAAGATTGACAAAATGGCGGATTGCTTCATGTTGTGACGTCACGGGTGAAAGGTCATCGCTCGACAGGCTATCAATTGAAAGGCGTTGTTCTCCTCCTGAGGGTAAAGTTGTTCCGACGCAGGAATCGATTAAGCCAGCCACTCGTTGCACCAAACACCACCCCGATGTCACTTGCGGTGGCATACAACTCCTTGGCCTTAATGCGGCTCATTTTGCGGGACACACGGTGGTTCAGTCCACGAACGTGATGTATCCACTGACACAAATTAGCATCAAGCTCATCGCTCCATGTCTTCCTACCTCCGCCAGATAAGCGAGCCCGTTTTCCATCGATTGCCGACTGAGATAGTAGTTCTCCCATTTTTTGGTTCCATTCGCGCACACGTTTTGGGTCAACGTTAAACTGCCTGGCCGCTGCCAAACCAGAATTCTGCTCCGCATACTTCACAACCGCTATCTGTTCTTCTTCCTCCTTAAAGTATTCCCTTCCATCAGTTGTGGTATACTGCTATACATGGGCTATTATTAGGAAGGGTCGTTTAATTCACAAAATGGGCTCAGACCCCCGGGCGGCTATCTATGTATATACATATATACATAGGTATATATGTGTATATATACCTATATACAGGGTATATATATACATATATACCCTGTATATATGTATATACAGGGTTTCCCACACATTCATTTATTTGTGGCGGACCGCCACAAAAAAATTACAGCCGCCACAAATTTAAAAAAAAAATAAATAAAAAATAATAATTATTATTTTTTTATTTTATTTATTTTTTTGGCTTTTGACTCGCTCGGCCGCTCATAAAAGCAATGGGACTCTGTCTGTGAATTGAGCTTGTAGTTACATATTACATAAATATGAAAATATTATATAAATGTGTCATTAATATGTACATAAAGTGTTGTAATTATATTCCAACCCCCCCACCCCCCCCCCCCCCCCCCCCCCCCCCTTCTGGTGTTCAGGTATTAAAAATGTAACTTTGAGTAAGTTGTAAACTTTAAAACTATGTTCTATTCATAAAGTTGGGTCAAATTTCTTGGGTGACTTTGTCCCCTTACTGCCCAACTTTGCAATTTAAGCTATACTTCTTATTTTGTGTATTTATCATGACAGCCTTTTTTCTTGGGTTTTGCACGTTTGATAAGATTTTTCTTTAAATATGTCAAAGGAGAAATCTTTTGTTCTTATTTTGGGGCACTATAAGCATTGTCATGACTATTACAGCGCAACATTTCATTTTACCCAAAATGTTAAAAGAGCCATATTGGACCAAAAATACCCCAAAAAAATGGAGCCGGAAAAAATTAAAAGCCTTCTATGAGTGTTATAATGAAGGCAACACATGATGTAAAGTGTCTATATTCGCTATAGTAGTCTACTATCAAAGGCTGACACAAATCTTCGCTGACAGAAATGTTGTATGGAAAGCTCTTCTCACAGGATGCGATAACTTCCGGAAATTACTGACTCAGAATGACCAAAAGGTATAGATGTGTGCAAATATTACCTAGCTTGCCAATATTTGATAGCTGGGTGATGTTTGCTGTGGTCTGGAACAACATGGCACACAAACAACTATGAGAAATGCAGCCAATATTACATACAGATAATGTTTCATGAGACATGCAAACATAAATTAAATACACAAAGGACATAGGTAAAGGAAATTAAAGTAGCTCAAATATACCTAAAAATGAGGCATAATGATGCAATATGTACATACAGCTAGCCTAAATAGCATATTAGCATCGATTATTTTACAGTCAAGGATTGACCAAAATATGCCTGATAAGCACTCCGGCAAATCAATAAAGTCAACAATACTCACTTTTGTGCATTTACACACACAGCATAAAACGCTTGGTGGACAAAATGAGACAAAGAAGGAGAGGCATAGGACACTTCTTTCTGTGGCAGCATCAGAGAAAGTTGTACATGTAAACATTATTACAATGAGTTAAATGATCGCTGAAATTAGTGGGACAAAACGGTGCTTGCCAAATACTCTCATAGATGAAGCATGTTTAACATAAAACGTGGGATTTCTAACAATTAGGAAGGTTTGTGTCATGTTTTTTTTTTTTTTTGGGCTTCACGGCGGAAGAGGGTTAGTGCGTCTGCCTCACAATACGAAGTTCCTGCAGTCCTGGGTTCAAATCCAGGCTCGGGATCTTTCTGTGTGGAGTTTGCATGTTCTCCCCGTGAATGCGTGGGTTCCCTCCGGGTACTCCGGCTTCCTCCCACTTCCAAAGACATGCACCTGGGGATAGGTTGATTGGCAACACTAAATTGGCCCTAGTGTGTGAATGTGAGTGTGAATGTTGTCTGTCTATCTGTGTTGGCCCTGCAATGAGGTGGCGACTTGTCCAGGGTGTACCCCGCCTTCCGCCCGATTGTAGCTGAGATAGGCGCCGAAAGGGGAATAAGCGGTAGAAAATGGATGGATGGATGTGTCATGTTTGTCCTCCTACAGAAAATATTTTTTTTTCTTCACCTTTTTCCATTTTCACACATCTCTTGAAGAGCCACATGCTGCTCTTGCTTATCCCCGGCCTCGAACCTTGATTGTTTTGCACTTTTTGGCACATTTGGGTCGAAAATCCATCCCGAATTTTTGCAATAATCATGTAACTATCCGTGTACAGCAGAAATGACCGACATCTCGCAAAACCCAAAAGCCTTGTGCCACATACTGCTTGCCTGGTCTGGTTAAATAAAGGTGGTGTATGGTTGCATTATATTGATGGTATTTGCTGGCACATGGTGCAAATTGTTTTGTTTCTGGATTTTTTTTTTTTTTTACCCAAGCACCAGTGCAATACTACAACCTCAAATAGTCTGCACATGATTGTTGGTGCATGGTTTTACTCTGCATGAGAACATGATGGATCTGAGCACAGACACAGAGAAACATATAGAGATGCAGAGAGGTATAGGGAGGCTCTGAAGAGGGTGGTATGGGAGGGGATTAGCGGGAGGCTTCGGGCCCCGAGGCAGAGGGCCCGTTTCCTGGCCTGAGCCCCTGTTTGTCCTGGCTGACCTGGCAGCTCTGGGGGCAGATCCTGCGTGGATACAGTCCCGCTCCCACGCCTGTCTGAAGCTGTTAGCCACTGGCTGTGAGTAGCTAGCTGGGCTTAGTGTTGTCTGACTGAGCAGCGGCAGAGTCGGGACGGTGGGGGGGAAGGGTGGGGAGGGTATCCAGTCATCTCTGGGGGCGTGGGGAGGGGGTACTTTGTGTTGGCAGACGGAGGATGACGGGGAAGCATCTATAGTGCAGCGGTGGCGATGATTAAGTGGCTTTGAATTCCGATTCAGTGCAGCAGGGGCATCAAACTCATTCTCCTCGTAGGCCAAATCAAAGTGGTAACTGCGAACCATATACCGTATTTCCTTGAATAGCCGCCGGGGCGCTAATTAATTTAAAACCTCTTCTCACTCCTGCGCTTACTCAAAGCATGCGGTAAAAGTAAGCAGGTGCGAATAATTTTAAAACCTCTTCTCACCTCTGCGCTTACCAATGGCATGCAGTAAACAATTGGGTGTGATGTAAAGTTCCATCATGAAAACCACATTTAAAAAATTAATAAAAAATTCTTCTGGGCCCGGTACCAATCGAACCGGGGCCCGGTGGTTGAGGATCACTGCTCTACAACATGTCATCGCGTCTGCCTTTACACCATGCTATCTGTGTGGCGGCAGGATGCATGCATTTTGCTGCTTCTCGTATGAGATTGCAATGCATACTTGGTCAACAGCCACACCGTTTACACTGAAGGTTCTGATATAAAACAACTTTAACACTCTTACTAATATGCGCCACACTCTGTGAGCCCACACCAAAAAAGAATGACAAACACAATTCTGGAGAACATCTGCTCTGTAACACATTATAAACGCAACATAACAACTACCCAGAATGCATTGCATCCATGACTCTTACTGATTATATTATACACCCCGGCGCCCCCAACCCCGCCCACCTCAACCATGCACGGGGGGGGGGTTTGGTGCTGGCGAGGTGTATAATATAGCCGGTAAGAGTCATGGATGCATTGCATTCTGGGTAATTATTATGTTGCATTTATAATGTGTTACAGAGCCGATGTTCTCCAGAAATGTGTTTCTCATTCTTGTTTGGTGTGGGTTCACAGAGTGTGGCGCATATTTGAAAGAGTGTTAAAGTTGTTTTATATCACAACCATCAGTGTGATCTGTATGGCTGTGGACCAAGACCCCTGGTTTACACATAGTAAAAGCAAAAAAAAAACTCCTTCGCCATTTTGAAAATGACGACAAGGGAAGCGGCACTCGTGACGTCACGAATTTGACCCGGCGGCAAAAGTAAGTATGCGCTTATAAATATGGGGAGTGGGTTTGACCCGGCAGGAATTCAAGGCAGGCGCATATTACATGCCCAGCGGCAATTCAAGGAAATACGGTAAATGTATATGTATATACATATATTTATGTCAAACGATTAAAATATTTATTCGTGATTAATCACATTTTCTTAACTCCAAATTAATCACGATTAATTGGAGCTAGATATAATTTTTCATCATGAATACGTGTACCATAGACCAGAGTTTTTCAACCACAGTCTGGTGTGCCATGGGAGATTATCTAATTTCTAATTTTGTTTAAAACTATTATTTGCAAACCTCTAATTCCATCCATCCATTTTTCTACCGCTTATTCCCTTTCGGGGTTGCGGGGGGCGCTGGCGCCTATCTCAGCTACAATCGGGCGGAAGGCGGGGTACACCCTGGACAAGTCGCCACCTCATCGCAGGGCCAACACAGATAGACAGACAACACTCACACTCACATTCACACACTAGGGCCAATTTTAGTGTTGCCAATCAACCTATCCCCAGGTGCATGTCTTTGGAAGTGGGAGGAAGCCGGAGTACCCGGAGGGAACCCACGCATTCACGGGGAGAACATGCAAACTCCACAAAGAAAGATCCCGAGCCTGGATTTGAACCCAGGACTGCAGGACCTTCGTATTGTGAGGCAGACGCACTAACCCCTCTGCCACCGTGAAGCCCGCAAACCTCTAATTATAGTCTGCAAATGATATGTTGTTGTTAAGTGTGTGTGCTGTCTAGAGCTCGGCAGAGTAACCATGTTGTACCATACCGTATCAGTAGGTGGCAGCCGGTGGCTAATAGCTTTGTAGATGTCGGAAACAGCAGGAGGCAGGGTGAAGGTAAAAATGTGTCTGATGCTTAAACCAAAAATAAACCAACAGTGACTGCTCCTAAGAAAAGGCATTGAAGCGAATCATATCTATATAGCGCTTTTCTCTAGTGATTCAAAGCGCTTTACATAGTGAAACCCAATATCTAAGTTACATTTAAACCAGTGTGGGTGGCACTGGGAGCAGGTGGGTAAAGTGTCTTGCCCTAGGACACAACGGCAGTGACTAAGATGGCGGAAGTGGGAATCGAACCGGCAACCCTCAAGTTGCTGACACGGCCACTCTACCAACCGAGCTATGCCGTCCCGTTTTCTTAGGGAAGGCTATGCAGAACAAAACAAAAACTGAACTGGCTACAAAGTCAACAAAAACAGAATGCTGGACAACAGCAAAGACTTACTGTGGAGCAAAGACGGCGTCCACAACGTACATCCGATCATGACATGACAATCAACAATGTCCCCACCAAGAAGGATAAAAACAACTGAAATATTCTTGATTACTAAAACAAAGTAGTGACGGGAAATATCGCTCAAAGGAAGACATGAAACAGTTGCAGGAAAGTATCAAAAAACGAGAAAAAAGCCACCAAAATAGGAGTGTAAGACAAGAACTAAAACACTACACACAGGAAAACAGCAAAAAACTTCAAATAAGTCAAGGCGTGATGTGACAGATGGTGACAGTACACCTACTTTGAGACAAGAGCTATAATGATGCATGGTTGGCTATGGTTTAAAGTCGTATCCATCAATTGCGACAACGACCTTTTACTCTCAACTGAGTTTCGTTTTTTAATCATTTCTGCTGGTGGTGAGCCTCCGGATATTTTCAACGCAAAAAATAAGCCTTGACTAATAAAAGGTTGAAAAACACTGCCATAGAATGATAACTTTCAAGTTTTTAAAACTATGTGTTTGCTTTAATGACATGTTTATGAAATATTTTTATTTTTTAAAAAGCCCAACATAAAATGGATGTATACACGCTTTTAATTATTAAAAAAACATAAGTCAATTCCTGCTGTAGGAGCACTTGCATTCAGAGGAGAGGAGCAACACTTCTGTGTTTAGATAGCAGGTCCATGTATTAATAGTACAAAATGTGGATTGTGACAATCATGGTTCGATAGTCAAAGATGTTTGGTAATGTAATCGATGTAATGGATGGCTATTGCTTATTTAATTGAATCAGTGTAGACTTAGGCTTATTTTGAAAGGTTTAAAGGTAAACATAAAATTGATTGTGAAAAAAATATTCAAATGGAATGAAGTGGATTTTTACACTCTTAAATATATAGATTTTTTTTTTTTAAAGATGTAAACCATTTATCATCACCTAGAGGTTACTGCTACCTCACTTCAGAGAAGAAAAGGTTGGAGGCACATCATGTCTTTACATCTGGAAGGGTTGACAAAAAACATCAATCCGTGAAAGACAAAATTGGATTCATTTGTGCATCACTAAGTAATGTATTTGATTGAGATAACGAGTGCCGTGCTGCTGTGATCGGGACGCTAATGAGAAAAAGGATGTGTTTTTTGCAGTTGATTTTCTGCAATCTATGTACAATTCATGTGTCCAGTTATTTTATGGTGTGAAGTATATATTTTTGCTATAAATGTCCCTGTTGTTAAGCGGTGTTTGCTAGGGATATCAAGGTTCAGTATACATTTGAGCCTAAAAGAGATTTATTCATCTAGTTTATTAATACTATTAGGAATATTTTCTTGATACTAACAAATATCACCGAAGACGCTATAATGTGGTTATCCGTATTGTATAAAGCACTTGGCCTATGTGCATAACAACAACTAAGTTTTTAGTTTCTGTTATGAAAATGGACAATGAAAATATGGTGGATTGGACCAACAATCCCAATATTTATTACTAGGATTTAACATGAAGTTAGTTTATTTCCACAAGCAGGTCTTTGCAGTTATATTTTGGCATAGCAACCACAAAGGAACGGAAACTACACATTGATTGATTGATTGAAACTTTTATTAGTAGATTGCACAGTTCAGTACATATTCCGTACAATTGACCACTAAATGGTAACACCCGAAAAAGTTTTTCAACTTGTGTAAGTCGGGGTCCATCCATCCATCCATTTCCTACCGCTTATTCCCTTTCGGGGTCGCGGGGGGCGCTGGCGCCTATCTCAGCTACAATCGGGCGGAAGGCGGGGTACACCCTGGACAAGTCGCCACCTCATCGCAGGGCCAACACAGATAGACAGACAACATTCACGTTAATCAATTCACGGTAAACTCTTATCTTTTCTTTATGTTCAGTTCTGCTCCCAAACACTGCTAATATAGTAGAGAATAAACTTGATTGCATCCCAGAAAGTTTGTCAAACAAATCAAATGTTCAAACAAACATTTTGCAAAGTGATCACTGCAGACACGAGCATGGTCCGATCGTATTCCACAAGTGATATTTTTAGGAGCCATTTCCTTCGACGCAGTGTTCTTTTTTCCCTGACTTTATAACCATTATTAACGACTTATTTTGGGACTCTATGGAAGCCCTTTCCTATTTCTTTTTTTGAACGATTGTAACATCCAAGAACAAAACAGCAATACGGTATTTTCTGCTCAAACTCGACACTCACTAATTTGTTTTAATGCAACGCTGAAGTTGCTTCAGCATTGTGTGAATTAAGCCGCGAAGAAGAAAAACGGGCGGACGTCATACGCAACCCTCCTGTATAACTGTGAAGTTGAAAGAAAATTATACATGATTTTATTTTTTCCTGTTTATTTTTACAAATAAAAAACTGAACAGTGAAAATCTGACTGAGCTTAAGCTCAAGTTTGTGAACAGTAGTTTATAGATCTTTCCACAAATGTATGTTTTAATTATGTTGGGGATAGGTTGATTGGCAACACTAAATTGACCCTAGTGTGTGAATGTGAGTGTGAATGTTGTCTGTCAATCTGTGTTGGCCCTTTGATGACGTGGCAAAGGCAGCTGGGATAGGTTCCAGCCCCCGCATCAGGTCAAGAAAAAACTCAACCCAATGGGCACAATGAGAACCTCGGAGGGGACCGCAGATGGATGTCGAGCGGATCTAGTTAATAGTGTGAGAGTCCAGTCCATAGTGGGGCCGGCAGGGGGTCATCTTGAATGGAAACAAGTCAGCAGCGCAGAGACGTACCCAACTGATGCACAGATGAGTGGTCCACTCTGGGTCCCGACTTTGAACAGCTAGCGCCTCATCTGTGGTCACCCGATAACCTCTCCACGCAGGAGAGGGGGGCAGATCAAAAAAGAGACTGCAGATCAACTGGTCTAAAAGGGGGTCTATTTAAAGGCTTGAGTACACAAATGAGTTTTAAGATGGGACTTAAATGCTTCTATTGAGGTAGCATTTCTAACTGTTACTGGTAGGGCATTCCAGAGTACTGGAGCCCGAATACAAAACACTATAGCTCGCAGGTCTAAGAGGCAGCTACATATTTGTGTGCGCTTAAATAAACAATTTGACGTCCAACGCAGTTAAAAAAAAAAAAAAAAGGTTAGCACGTTCTCATTTCGATGGTTTTGTTTGTTGCCGGTAAATGCAATAATAACTGACAGTAGAGAATAAAACCACATTAACTGTTTCACTGTGTCCAGCTTGGCTCTCTACTCTGTGAGTGAGGAGTTCAAGCAAGTCAAACAATTTACAGTCCAGTTCAAGTTATAGTATTTTATTTTAACCCTTGTGTAATGTTCATATTGTTGTTACTCAGCACAGTAATATGAATGATGCACGGAAAATTTCTCTGCCAGTTTCTGCATCCCACAGGGATTCTTCTTTTGTGTTTCTGTACCTGCGGTTCCCACACAAAGTTGCAACATTGTTTGTCAACATTATCTAATCTCATTTTCTCGCACATTTGACCCTCTGATGTTTTGTGTACCTACACGCTGTCCTCCTCCCTTGTGTGTGTGTGTGTGTGTGTGTGTGCGCGTGTATGTGTGTGTGTGTGTGTGTGTGTGTGTGTGTGTGTGTGTGTGTGTGTGTGTGTGTGTGTGTGTGTGTTTATAAACTCAGGAAATACGTCCCTGGACACACCGCGACTTAAATTATGACCAATGTATGATCCTGTAACTACTTGGTATCGGATTGATACCCAAATGTGTGGTATCCTCCAAAACTAATGTAAAGTATCAAACAACAGAAGAATAAGTGATTATTACGTTTTAACAGGAGTGTAGATAGAACATGTTAAAAGAGAAAGTAAGCAAATATTAACAGTAAATGAAAAAGAAGATTAATAATTAATTTTCTACCACTTGTCCTTAATAATTTTGACAAAATAATAGAATGATAAATGACACAATATGTTACTGCATATGTCAGCAGCTAAATTAGGAGCTTTACTTTGCTTACTTACTAATAAAAGACAAGTTTTTTGTATGTTCAGTATTTTATTCAAGGACAAACTAGCAATAAGAAACATGTTTAAAGGCCTACTGAAAGCCACTACTACCGACCACGCAGTCTGATAGTTTATATATCAATGATGAAATATTAACATTGCAACACATGCCAATACGGCCTTTTTAGTTTACTAAATTGCAATTTTAAATTTCCCGCAAAGTGTCGTGTTGAAAATGTCGCGGTATGATGACTCGGGTTGTAGCGGACATTATTTTCCAGCCCGATCCAAGCTATAAGTAGTCTGATTTAATCGCATTATTATACAGTATTCTGGACATCTGTGTTGCTGAGTCTTTTGCAATTTGTTCAATTAATAATGGAGAAGTCAAAGTAGAAAGATGGAGGTGGGAAGCTTTTAGCCTTTAGCCACACAAACACACAGTGTTTCCTTGTTTAAAATTCCCGGAGGTGAAGCTTTACTATGGATCAGAGCGGTCAAGCGAACATGGATCCCAACTACATGTCAACCGGCAGTTTTCGGTGAGAAAATTGTGGTAATATGTCGTTTCTTACTGGAGATCAGTGGAGCTTCTGTCCTGCTGCAGCTTCGTGACTTAATACAGAGACTCTGACGTCAACACACCCGTGGCCACACCCCTCCGACTTTAAGGTACTATTTAGCACACTAAAACACTATCAACACAATAGCAGATAAAGGATTTCCCAGAATTATCCTAGTAAATGTGTCTAAAAACATCTGAATCGCTCTCACTGCCCTCGCCTTTTTTTTTTTTTATGTCTTCACTCTGAATTTCCTCATCCACGAATCTTTCATCCTCGCTCAAATTAATGGGGAAATTGTCGCTTTCTCTGTCCGAATAGCTCTAGCTGCTGCTGGCTATGATTGTAAACAATATGAGGACGTGAGGAGCCCTACAACCCGTGACGTCACGCGCACATCGTCTGCTACTTCCGGTAAAGGCAAGGCTTTTTTATTAGCGACCTAAAGTTGCAAACTTTATCGTCGATGTTCTCTACTAAATCCTTTCAGCAAAATTATGGCAATATCGTGAAATGATCAAGTATGACACATAGAATGGACCTGCTATCCCCGTTTGAATAAGAAAATCTAATTTCAGTAGGCCTTTAATGTCCCCTAAAGATTTTTTTGTTAAAATAAAGCCAATAATGCAATTTTTTGTTCTGTTCTTTATTTAGAAAAGTATTTAAAAGAATCGAAATACACTATATATACTATTGGTATCTGGAAAGGACTAACCTGGATAAATAAAGGTAAAATAATTATATAAATACATTTGTACCCCGCCTTCCGCCCGATTGCAGCTGAGATATGCGCCAGCGCCCCCCACGAACCCAAAAGGGAATAAGCGGTAGAAAATGGATGGATGGCATTTGAACTAGGATGAAAATGTATATATACTACATTACCATATACAGAAACCGGAAGTAGGTCTGACCTACATGGGTGGACAACAATTTGTGTTTTGACAACTTAACAGTTGATACATGTTGTTGTTCCTACTTCGTCTACATAAGAAACAAACATATGATACACCAAGCTATACAGGATATTTTTAAACGAGAAATACCCCTTGAAAGTAAAACTTAGTTTTTTGGACTTGCACCTCAGGATTGGCTGAAGAAAGATAAATACTTAATGAATATCCCAACTTTGAAGCAATGGATAGAAATCACAATGGACATATATAAAATGGAGACGATAACTGCCTTTATTAATTATAAATTGGAGAAATTTACTTCATTCTGGGAAAACTAGGTCAATTATGTCACGCCCCATAAGCCTGACTTAAATCTCTCAAATTAGTGGACTGTTTAAAAAATATATATATTACTCCCAATATGTGTGTATGTGTGTATGTGTATATATACATATAAGTATCTGTATATATTTATTGTATTCTATTTCTGTTTATTATTATTATCAATGTATTATTTATTTTTTGCTTATTTAATTGATGTATGCAGATACTACCTTGCTTTTGTTCTTTTCTGTTTGTTCTTTTTTTGGGGGGGGGTGGGTGGTATGATGTGTATATAAACAAAAAATACTTTTGACATTTAGGGCAGACAACAGCTATGTGATATATGTGAATATGATTTAGTGGATGGAAATGTCTGATACTGGATGTCAATAAAAAAAAAGAAAAAAAAAAAAGGAAACAAACATGTTTGATTAGAGAGTCGTTGTGCGCGTTTCAGCGCTCAGAGACATTTTGAGGCAAAATGACGTCAATTGGCCACACATAAAATTATGAAATATTGGTGGGACTGCTCCTTATCCTTGCATATCGTATAGAAGGCAAATGGTGCTTACACCACATTTTGTTTTGAAGGAATTGCAGCTGTGTCATGTCTTCTACAAAGCAATGTATGGCATGCTGTCGGATGAGCCTAGCATGACACACAGAACAGCCATGAGTGCAGCTATACAAAGGGCCCAAATTGTTTTTCTCAGTAAATGTCCTGCAGAATGTCATGCAGTGCCTCAACTTATTCAGTCTAGTACTGACAACCTTTTTACTGCCTTTTGCCTTTCACACCATCTGACACCAGTGTAGGACCTCAACCAATTTACAAAACCCAAAACCAGTGAAGTTGGCACGTTGTGTAATTCGTAAATAAAAACAGAATGCAATGATTTGCAAATCCCTTTCAACTTATATTCAATTGAAAAGACTGCAAAGACTAGATATTTAATGTTCTAACTAAAGATGCGCGGTTTGCAGTCTCATCCGCGGAGTCCGCGGATAAACCACGGGTCGGGTGGGTGACATGACGAAAAAATAGATTTTAATTAGATTCGGGCGGGTGGCGGTTGAGCCATCCGGAAATATTTGATATACATGGTTCTGGGATTGGTATCCTTTGCCATTCAAAGAGCCATTTAAGACCTGTGTCACAAAGCGAAGAAGACAATAAGAGACGCTAATATTCTCTAAAATGACTGCCGGTAGTCACCCAGATAATAAGTATTAGGGCGTGCTATGAAACCATTGCCTTTGACGCCTTCTACAGCATGTGCGAACTGCTTGTCAGTCCAGCATCATGTTGTGCGTGGCTTCCGCTGCGGCACGCACACGACTGCAAGGCATACTGGGTGACACAGAGTACACTAATGGTTGTGATAAAAACAATTTTAACACTCTTAGTAATATGCGCCACGCTGTGAAGTCACACCAAACAAGATTGACAAACACATTTCGGGAGAACATCCTCCCAGTAACACAACATAAACGCAACACAACAAATACCCAGACTACTTTGTATCCATGACACTTCCTGACTATTTTATACACCCCGCTAGCAGCAAACCCCGGATGGCGGGTGGATGCGGTTCTGATAGAATGTTGGTTCGTGTGGACGGCGAGTGGATGACAACTCTGGTGATGCGGTTGCGGATGATATAATTGCCTATCCGCTCATCTCTAGTTCTAACTGAGAAACCTTTTATATTTTTGCAAATAATTATTAACTTGGAATTTAACGGCAGCAACACATTGCAAAAAAGTTGGCACCGGGGCATTTTTACCACTGTGTTACATGGCCTTTCCTTTTAACAACACTCAGTAAATGTTTGGAAACTGAGGAGACCAATTTTTTAAGTTCTTCAGGTGGAATTATTTCCCATTCTTACTTGATGTACAGCTTAAGTTGTTCAACAGTCTATGGCAGTGGTTCTCAAATGGGGGTACGCGTACCCCTGAGGGTACTTGAAGGTATGCCAAGGGGTAAGTGAGATTTTTTAAAAATATTCTAAAAATAGCAACAATTCAAAAATCCTTTATACATTTGTTTATTGATTAAAATTTCAACAAAATATGAATGCAAGTTCATAAACTGTGAAAACAAACACAACAATATAATATTCAGTGTTGACAGCTAAATTTTTTGTGGACATGTTCCATAAATATTGATGTTAAAGATTTCTTTTTTTGTGAAGAAATGTTTGGAATTAAGTTCATGAATCCAGATGGATCTCTATTACAATCTCCAAAGATTAAGTCGAAGATTACTTCCATGTGTAGAAATCTTTATTTATAATTACACCACTTGTTTATTTTTAACAAGTTTTTAGTTATTTTCATATCTTTTTTTCCAAATAGTTCAAGAAAGACCACTCCAAATATATTTTGCACTGTTATACAATTTAATAAATCAGAAACTGATGACATAGTGCTGTATTTTACTTCTTTATCTCCTTTTTTCAACCAAAAATGCTTTGCTCTGATTAGGGGGTAGTTGAATTAAAAAAATGTTCACAGGGGGTACATCACTGAAAAAAGCTTGAGAATCACTGGTCTAGGGTCTCTGCTTCATAATGCGGCATACATTTTCAATGGGAGACTGGTCCGGACCACAGGCAGGCCAGTCTAGTACCTGCACTCTTTTATTATAAAGTCACGCTGTTGTAACCCTAGGTCTGGTATTGTCTTGCTGAAATAAGCAGGGGCCTCCATGATAACGTTGCTAGGATGGCAACATATGTTGCTCCAAAACCTGTATGTACCTTTCAGCATTAATGGTGCCTTCACAGATGTGTAAGTTACCCATAACATGGGCAGTAATACACCCCCATACCATCACAGATGCTGGCTTTTGAACTTTGCCTGTGAAACAATCCGGATGGTTCTTTTCCTCTTTTTTCCGGAGGACACAATGTCCACAGTTTTCCAAAAACAATTTGAAATCTGGACTGGTCAGACCACAGAACTTCGCATCAGTCCATCTTAGACGAGCTCGGGCTCATCGAAGCCGACAGCGTTTCTGGGTGTTGTTGATAAATGGCTTTCGCTCTGCATAATAGAGTTTTAACTTACACTTACAGATGTAGCGATGGACTGTAGTTACTGACAGTGGTTTTCTGAAGTGTTCCTGAGCCCATGTGATGATATCCTTTACACACTGATGTCTCTTTTTGATGCAGTATCGCCTGAGGGATCGAAAGTCTGTAATATCATTGCTTACGTACAGTGATTTCTCCAGATTCTCTGAACCTTTAGAATATATTACGGACCGTAGATGATGAAATCCTTATATAGAGAAATGTTGGGAAATTTAGTTTTTAAACTGTTGGACAATTTGCTCACACATTTGTTCACAAAGTGGTGACCCTCGCCCCATCCTTGTTTGAGAATGACTGAGAAGTACATGGAAGCTGCTTTTTTTTTTTTATACCCAATCATGGCACCCACCTGTTCCCAATTAGCCTGTTCACCTGTGGGATATTCCCAAAAAGTGTTTGATGAGCATTCCTCAACTTTCTCAGTCTTTTTTGCCACTTGTAGCATCTTTTTTGAAACATGTTGCAGGCATCAAATTCCGATTCAGCTAATATTTGGAAAAAATAAAGTTTTCCAGTTCGAACATTAAATATCCTTTATTTGCAGTCTACTCAATTGAATATAGGTTGAAAAGGATTTGCAAATCATTGTATTCTTTTTTTATTTACGATTTACACAACGTGGCAACTTTTCTGGTTTTGGGGCTTGTACTTCTTCACTATTCTACTACTCCTTTTTGTCTGATATCTCATTAAATCCTCCAAAATATCCACTGTAAAAAAAACAAAAAACAGTCAAACTTTATAACATTTATGGGGCGGTATAGCTCTGTTGGTAGAGCGGCCGTGCCAGCAACTTGAGGGTTGCAGGTTCGATCCCCGCTTCTGCCATTCTAGTCACTGATGTTGTGTCCTTGGGCAAGACAATTTACCCATCTGCTCCCACTGGATTAAATGTAAAAATTAGATATTGGGTTTCACTATGTAAAGCGCTTTGAGTGACTTTGAGAAAAGCGCTATATAAATATAATTCACTTCACTTCATAATCTTAAATGTCCAGTTGACATGTGAACTTTGCTGGTAACTAGGACGGAGATGGGTGGACGAAGTTGCTGAGTAAACACTTAAAACCCATTCATTCGCAAAGTGGCTCCAGGGGACGAAGAGAGGAGGCGAGGAGAGGTGAGAGGGGGGGGTCGGGCATGAGAAAAAGAGGGTGAATAAAAAAAGAAGAGCGAGAGATAGAAAGTGAGTGACATGGGGAGAAACACATGAGCGAGAGCGACCTTTTTCTTGCTCAAGCCCATCAAGTACGGGCCAGGGCTCCTGAAAACGCAGGGATTACCAGGGGACCGGGGGCCGTGCTTGCCTGGGCCGCCTCTGCTGGCTCCTGCAATGCACGCTACACTGCCCTGCTAAAGGACTGCACACATGGTTCTCACACACAGATGCACACAAGTTGCTCCTTTGACACTTGTCGGGGATGTGCACACTTTCACACAGCTGATAGACAGTCAACTATATCGAAGCAAATGTCAGCAACATTACACAATAATGCTATTTTAAGCATATGTTCCACTGGAGGTTAGGATTTTGTAAGTCTTTACTTACTTTACACAACAAAAACTGAACAAAAACTACAAAAATTGTACAAAATAATGCTCAATTTTTCTTTCAACATGCTTACAGTTACAATATGGTACATCTCATATTTCCAGTTTCTCATAACATGGGAAAAATGACCCGGAAAACCTGGATTACATGTTTTGTATTCTACAAACCTCGTTTCCATATGAGTTGGGAAATTGTGTTAGATGTAAATATAAACGGAATACAATGATTTGCAAATCCTTTTCAACCCATATTCAATTGAATGCACTAAAAAGACAAGATATTTGATGTTCAAACTCATAAACTTAATTTTTTTTTTGCAAATAATAATTAACATTGAATTCATGGCTGCAACACGTGCCAAAGTAGTTGGGAAAGGGCATGTTCACCACTGTGTTACATCACCTTTTCTTTTAACACCACTCAATAAACGTTTTGGAACTGAGGAAACTAATTGTTGAAGCTTTGAAAGTGGAATTATTTCCCATTCTTGTTTTATGTAGCGCTTCAGTCGTTCAACAGTCCGGGGTCTCTGCTGTCGTATTTTACGCTTCATAATGCGCCACACATGTTAGATGGGAGACAGGTCTGGGCTGCAGGCGGGCCAGGTAAGTACCCGCACTCTTTTTTTAAGAAGCCACGCTGTTGTAACACTTGTCTTGCTGAAATAAGCAGCGGCGTCCATGATAACGTTGCTTGGATGACAGCATATGTTGCTCCAAAACCTGTATGGACCTTTCAGCATTAATGGTGCCTTCACAGATGTGTAAGTTACCCATGCTTTGAGCACTAATGCACCCCCATACCATGGTTTGAATGTTGAAGAGTTAGAATTTTACAGGAAAAACGGAATTGGGTTTGGAACTTGGGAAAGTGTTAGTTGGATGAGTGCAATGTGTTGATATTGGAATGGTTTCAATAGGTTGAAACATTTGGGAATTCTACAAGTTTAAAAAAAAAAAAATGACGATTAATTTTGCTTTGTTTGCTTGATTATAAAATATGTCAAATGAGAGGGGGTGCGATGATCATATGTTGTCAATATTCAGTGTTTTATTGCTCATAGTTAATATTGTAAATCCCACATTCTTTATTTTCATGTACATTCTGGATATCTCATTCAGGAAAAAAAATAATATTCCATTTCGTTTTTCAAAGCAGTCTGTCGTAACGTTTTTAGCATTCAATCAGACATTATTGTAAGGTTTTGTATTAGTGTTCCTAAAAATCAGATACACCGGCCCCTGACACATTTTTTTTCTCTAAATGTGAACCCCCCAGTAAAAATAATTGCCCAGGCCTGGCCTATAGCGTTACATATTGCTTCCTGTTGGTTATAAATGCCACAGATCTAAAAATAAAAATAAAAAATCGATAAAATAGCGTTTGAGTTGATACAAAACCTCACCGTTCAATTTTAAGCTGCATGGATCGACAGAATTGCTCAGATAATTGTTTTGTTTATTTCATGTTTGCCTGATCCCTTGTTGCTTTAGTCAGGGTTCATATAGAGCTCCTACAAAGGCCAATTTTCAAACATACATACAGTACGCCAGTTGCTCCACTCCTGCAGTTTGAATAAACTATTATTTCCAAACGGTAAGGATTATGCACAAAATATACAGTACATGCCAAAAGTTTGGACACACCTTCTCATTCAATGCGTTTTCTTTATTTTCATGACTATTTACATTGTAGATTGTCACTGAAGGCATTACACCTATGAATGAACACATGTGGAGTTATGTAGTTAACAAAAAAAGGTAAAAAAACAACAACTGAAAACATGTTTTGTATTCTACAAACCCCGTTTCTATATGAGTTGGGAAATTGTGTTAGATGTAAATATAAACGGAATACAATGATTTGCAAATCCTTTTCAACCCATATTCAATTGAATGCACTACAAAGACAAGATATTTGATGTTCAAACTCATAAACTTTATTTTTATTTTTGCAAATAATAATTAACTTGGAATTTCATGGCTGCAACACGTGACAAAGTAGTTGGGAAAGGACATGTCCACCACTGTGTTACATCACCTTTTCTTTTAAGAACACTCAATAAACGTTTGGGAACTGAGGAAACTAATTGTTGAAGCTTTGAAAGTGGAATTATTTCCCATTCTTGTTTTATGTAGAGCTTCAGTCGTTCAACAGTCCGGGGTCTCTGCTGTCGTATTTTACGCTTCATAATGCGCCACACATGTTCGATGGGAGACAGGTCTGGGCTGCAGGCGGGCCAGGGAAGTACCCGCACTCTTTTTTTACGAAGCTACGCTGTTGTAACACTTGTCTTGCTGAAATAAGCAGGGGCGTCCATGATAACGTTGCTTGGATGACAACATATGTTGCTCCAAAACCTGTATGGACCTTTCAGCATTAATGGTGCCTTCACAAATGTGTAAGTTACCCATGCCTTGGGCACTAATACACCCCCATACCATCCCAGATGCTGGCTTTTGAACTTTGCGCCTATAACAATCCGAATGGTTATTTTCCTCTTTGTTCTGGAGGACACCACGTCCTCTGTTTCCAAATATAATTTGAAATGTGGACTCGTCAGACAACAGAACACCTTTCCAATCTGCATCAGTCCATTTTAGGTGAGCTCGGGCCCAGCCAAGCCGGCGGCGTTTCAGGATATTGTTGATAAATGGGTTTGGCTTTGCAAAGTAGAGTTTTAACTTGCACTTACAGATGTAGCGACCAACTGTAGTTACTGACAGTGGTTTTATGAAGTGTTCCTGAGCCCATGTCGTGATATCCTTTACACACTGATGTCGGTTTTTGATGCAGTACCGCCTGAGGGATCAAAATTGCGCAATATCATCGCTTATGTGTAGTGATTTTTCCAGTTTCTCTGAACTTTTTGATTATTTTACGGACCGTAGATGGTAAAATCCCTAAATTTCTTGCAATAGCTCGTTGAGAAATGTTGTTCTAAAACCGTTCGACAATTTGCTTGCTTGACCATCGCCCCATCCTAGTATGTGAATTACTTAGCATTTCATGGAAGCTGCTTTTATACCCAATCATGGCACCCAACTGTTCCCAATTAGCCAGCACACCTGTGGGATCTTCCATATAAGTGTTTGATGAGCATTCCTCAACTTTATCAGTATTTATTGCCACCTTTCCAAACTTCTTTGTCACGTGTTGCTGGCATCAAATTGTAAAGTTCATGATTATTTGCAACAAAAAAAAAATGTTTATCAGTTAGAATATCAAATATGTTTTCTTTGTAGCATATTCAACTGAATATGGGTTGAAAATGATTTGCAAATCATTGTATTCCGTTTATATTTACATTTAACACAATTTCCTAACTCTTATGGAAACGGGGTTTGTAGTTTCTTCAAAATAGCCAGCCTTTGCTCTGATTACTGCTTTGCACACTCTTGGCATTCTCTTAATGAGCTCCAAGAGGTAGTCACCTGAAATGATTTTCACTTCACAGGTGTCATAGTTTTGATGCCTTCAGTGACAATCTACCATGTAAATAGTCATGAAAATAAAGAAAACGCATTGAAATGAGAAGGTGAGTCCAAACCTTTGGCCTGTATTGTATGTATTCGACTTTAGACTCTGTATTAAGTATAACATACATTTCTGATTGCACTATCTGGCCGTCACCAATGCAAAGTTTTAAACTTTTTAACAGATAACTTATTTACACTGAATAATACCTGAGTATTGGACCAAAATCATGCATAATCAGAAGGTTATTAAAGTGGTGGCAGTCTGCCCTCAACTAAAATCAGTTGCACCATCACACAGGTATACATTCACTCTGGACCCTTAATGACACGTTGGAAGATATAATTTAGTCGTTTTGTAGTTTCTGCCTGGACAAACTCCTTTAGGTGAACTCCCCTATGACCCATCCTGGCTCCAGGATCGTCCACCGGAATGACCGTCCGAGTGACGCGACATCCGACGAGGATAAGTAAAGCAATTACAATATTAGGAAATGAGCGCCACGTGCATGAGGTGGAAAAGAAGGCTGCAGGCCGTCTAACCAGATCTTTACTGATAGGCTGCACTCAGCACTGCCACTTGTGTGTGTGCCAAATCTTCAATCGAAAACAAACAAAAGTTGTTATCGACATGTTTTGTGTTTCTGTTTGTTGGAAACACATGCATTACAACAGGGGTAGGGAACCTATGGCTCTAGAGCCAGATGTGGCTCTTTTGATGACTGCATCTGGCTCTCAGATGAATTTTTATCCTACATTGCTTAACCCAATAAGTAATGAATAATTCCACTGGTAATCAGTGTTAAAAATAACGTTCAAAATGTAAAAAATTCTCATGCATTTTTATCCCTCCATCCATTTTCTACCACAGTGTTTTTCAACCTTTTTTGAGCCAAGGCACATTTTTTGCGTTGAAAAAATCCGGAGGCTCACCACCAGCAGAAATGTATTAAAAACGAAACTCAGTCGCCAGTAAAAAGTTGTTGTCACAATTGTTGGATACGACTTTAAATCATAACCAAGCATGCATCAATAAAGCTCTTGTCTCAAAGTAGATGTACTGTCACCACCTGTCATATCCCGCCGTGACTTATTTTTAGTTGTTTGCTGTTTTCCTGTGTGTAGTGTTTTAGTTCTTGTCTTGTGCTCCTATTTTGGTTGCTTTTTCTCTTGTTTTGGTATTTTCCTGAAGCAGTTTCATGTCTTCCTTTGAGCGCTACTTCCTGCATCTACTTTGTTTTAGCAATCAAGAATATTTCAATCGTTTTTATCCTTCTTTGTGGGGACATTGTTGATTGTCATGTCATGTTCGGATGTACATTGTCTTTGCTCCACAGTAAGTCTTTGCTGTCGTCCAGCCTTCTGTTTTTTTGTTTACTTTGTAGCCAGTTCATTTTTTAGTTTTGCTCTGCATAGCCTTCCCTAAGCGTTAATGCCTTTTCTTACGGGCACTCATCTTTTGTTTATTTATGTTTTAAGCATCAGACACCTTTTTTTTTTTACCTGCACCCTGCCTCCCGCTGTTTCCGACATCTACAAAGCAATTAGCTCTAGACAGCACCGACCACTTAACAACACCACATCATTTTCAGACTGTAATTACTGGTTTGAAAAAAAATATTTTTAACCCATATAGGTGAAATTAGAATATCTTCCAGGGCACACCAGACTGTATCACACGGCACAGTGGTTGAAAAAGACTGTTCTACCGCACCTGTTCAAAAAGTCAAGAATGCTAAGAAGTATTTTATTAATTATTAGTTAGCTTCAGAATAAAAATTGTATTTAAAAGAATAACATACGTGTAATACCCTAATGTTGGTCTTACATAAAAATGCACACATTTAGTGGTATTGAGTGTTTAAAAAACATTATATGGCTCTCACGGAAATACATTTTAAAATATTTGGTTTCCATGGCTCTCTCAGCCAAAAATGTTCCCGACCCCTGCACTAGAAGCTCAACGTTATGCTCAGCTTCAAGCCCAGATTCCACCTGTGGGAGTCTTGTCATACCGCATTTTCCGAATATTGGCCATAGTGTGTTGTCAAGCTTATGCAATGCGATGCCACTGTGATGCTATGGTTCATTTTTATTTTTTATTTTTTTCTATCAATGTTTAATGATAATGTCAATGACGGATTTTTAATCACTGCTTCGTTGAAATTGCTACTGGTTTTGATACTGTTGTTGATAATATTCTATTTGTTTCACTCCCTTTGGATTGTTCTGTGTCATGTTTGTGTGTCCTCTCAATTGTTCTGTTTATTGTTGCTGTTCTGAGTGTTGCTGGGTCGGGTTTGGTTTTGGAATATGATTGCATTGTTATGGTATTGCCGCGTATTTTTTGTTTGATTTTCAAAAAATAAAAAACAAAATAAATAAATAAATAAAAAAATACCAAATTTTCAGGACCATAGGGAAAACCGGATTATGAGGTGCACTGCCAATGAATGGTCTATTTTTGATGTTTTGTCCTATATAAGGGCACATAAGGCGCATTAACGTCTTAAGGCACAAGCTGTTTGTTTACATGTTTTTTTTTTATTTCTCTTTGCTATTTGGGCTAATTGGACCCTAATTACAATAAAAACTAAGAATCATCTTTTGATATGATGAACTTAGTCCATGAGTACACAAACGTGTACTTCGTGTTTAGTGACATGCTAATTCTTATTTTTCACTTTTTTTTTCCAAATTCCATTATATGTTATACTCTTCTGACACCACCATATGGCAGTATAAGTGTCCACATAAGCACCGGCTTCCTCCCACCGCCAAAAACATGCACCTGGGGATAGGTTGATTGGCAACACTAAATTGGCCTAAGTGTGTGAATGTGAGTGTGAATGTTGTCTGTCTATCTGTGTTGGTCCTGTGATTAGGTGGTGACTTGTCCACGGTGTACCTCGCCTTCCACCCGAATGCAGCTGAAATAGGCTCCAGCACCCCTTGAGACCCCAAAAGGCACAAGCGGTAGGAAATGGATGGATGGGAAGAGCTAAAAGGTGCTGTCCACGCATGTGGCCAACTAATCCTTTTTAAAGGAGTCATATTACTATTATTTTTCTTCTAAATGTAAAACACTTCCTTGTGGTCTACATAACCTGTAATGGTGGTTATTTGGTCAAAATGTTGCATGGATGATGTTTTACAGATCATCTTCAAGCCGCTTTCTGACAGTCGCTCCCGGATGCGCCGTTTTGTTGGCGGTCTTATTTACATGGATCACCTCTGATAGCGTCTTCTCCCCGTCATATTTGATGTAGCAGTGTAGCGTGCAAGGACAGGAGTGGAAGAAGTGTCAAAAGATGGACTTAACTGTTTTAATGACATTCAGACTTTACGTAAATAAATAATGTAAACAACAACACCGGAAATGTGTCCAGAGAAAAAACATCCGAACGGAACTCCCTAATAACTAATGTTCCTTGGGTGAATAATATAAACTCACTACACCGGTATGTTTTTGCGCTTTCATGGCGAGCATACTGACGGATGTATGTAAGAAATTGACACTACTTTATATTAGAAATGGCAACAGCGGAGGATGAATGTCCCACAACAGGAAGATAGAGAAAAAGAAGAAGCGGACTACAAAGGTGGACTCGCGCAATTTTTCAACATTTATACAGATCCCAAAAAGTCGCTTTTGCATACATAATATTGCGAAACAAAACACCAGATAATATGTCTTATCTTATACACACACCATAATAATACGTGTATGTTGAAGCACATCTATCGGGGCAGCCTTCACTTATCACTTATGTTTCACTGCAATCTACATGTCACACTTATCATTTCACCATGTCCCAAATAAAATTGCTTCGAGGTGGGTAAGCTCAACCATACGTATTCCTTACATTAGGCGCACCGGGTTACAAGGCGCACTGTCGAGTCTTGAGGGGAAAAAAAAGGATTTTAAGTGCGCTTTATAGTCAGGAAAATACGATACTAGGTTTCTGTAGTCTGGCTCCGAACTTTAACCTCCAAGATGACAATGCTCTCCTTTTATAGAGTGGTATTTATCAGAAACTGGCTCCTTAAATAGTAATTACATTTCGTTATAAAATAAAAACATTTTCCAAAAAAATTAACGGTGGGAAATCTTTAAAAATGCTATCGTAAGGCTTCAACACACATTTCAAATAAATGTAGAGTAACTATTCAGATCTTATTGTTAACAGTATTTAAAAGGTTCTGAGCGGGCCAGAGAAAAAGAGCACACGTCACAAAATGATTCATAAAATCATTGTCATTGTTATAATTAATGGAAAATACCACTTGAATATATTTTCAACATACCTGTATTTACAAGTAGTTATTTTAGGTGACGAACATTGCAAACACAAATTATGAAATTGAATAAACTGGAAAAGCACTTGGAAGACCTCGAAGAATAATTTTACAAACATCCTCAATCCAGACAGTGATCCAGATCATCCCCAAAATGTAATCATTTCTTCTTGATCCAAAGAACTCCTTCATTCCGTACTCCATCCAGCTCTTACATATATTTTATATTTTATATTGCTACTATGGTACATTTTTAGTCTACTTTATACCTGCATTATCCTTTCCATTCTTACCCTTTCCATCCTTTGTAACTGAGCTACTGTATGGAACAATATCCCTTGTGGATCAATAAAGTTTGTCTAAGTCTAAGTTTATCCCATAACTGTGCAATACTGAACGTGTGTGTGCGCAATCAGGGCTGCAGCTACCAAAGGTTTCAGTAATCGAGCAATCTATCCATTCGTTTGTTTAATGAATCGAGTAATCGATTTAAAAATAAATGTTATATTCTCAGTATGTGTCAAAGGGGTTGTTTTTTGATTGATTTGTTCCATATTAAAACACTTCCTTGTGGTCTACGTAACATGTAATGGTGGTTCTTTGGTCAAAATGTTGCACTGCAGACCATCTTTAAAGCGCTTTCTGACCATTTTTCCATGATTATTTACGTGCCTCCACTTTGACAGCATCTTCTACCCGTCAGTCGTGTTGTAGTTTTTATCACTTCCATATTGTGAATGACTTAAGCCAGGGGTGTCAAACTCAAATTCAGAGTGGGCCAAAATTCTAAACTGAACAAAGCCGCGGGCCAAAGTTGAACAACTTAACCTTTTAATAGGGACCCAAACAGGTTTTGCATTGAATATTGAACAAGCAAGGCTTATATAACTTTATACTGACATGCAAAATCGAGGTTTGTTGGTAGCGGGGGTGTATATTGTAGTGTCCCGGAAGAGTTAGTGCTGCAAGGGATTCTGGGTATTTGTTCTGTTGTGTTGATGTTGTGTTACAGTGCGGATGTTCTCCCAAAATGTGTTTGTCATTCTTGTTTGGTGTGAGTTCACAGTGTGGTGCATATTTGTAACAGTGTTAAAGTTGTTTACAAGGCCACCATCAGTGTGACCCTTATGGCTGTTGATCAAGTATGCCTTGCATTCACTTGTATGTGTGTGTGTAGAATCCGCATATATTACGTGACTGGGCCAGCACGCTGATTGTATGGTGGAAAAAGCGGACATGACTACAGGTTGTAGAGGACGCTAAAAGCAGTACCTTTAAGGCACGCCGCCGATATTGTTGTCCGAGTGGAAATCGAGAGAAATTCGGGAGAATGGTTGCCCCGGTAGATTTTCGGGGGGGGGGGGGGCACTGAAATTCGGGAGTCTCCTGGGAAAATCGTGAGGGTTGGCAAGTATTAGAATTAGCGGTGAATGCACTGCCGCTGTATAATACTGGCGGGCCAGCTCTAATGTTAATTTAATATTGTCTCAAGGGCCAAAATAAATTACATGGCGGGCCAAAACGGTTTGACACCCATGACTTAAGCCGTCGTCGCTCGGGTTCCATGGACCACTCATGAAGGACATTCTTGAGCAGGTTTGACTCTCGTTTATTTTTCAATAAAAGAAGTCTTTTTCGCCTTCGTTGCTCCCACTGCTCGCTCCTCCGTCTCGCTCTTCAGCTGCCTTGTCGTCATCGTCTGCGTCTTGCTCTATCGCTCCTCATCCACTGCTGCAGGCTCTCCAACTCCTTCTGCCCCGATTTCTCCTCCTTCTCCCCTTTTATACATCATGAGTAGATAGGATAAGATAACTAGATAATTCTGTCCACGCACCTGATCTCGCTCGTAGCGTCACTCCCGGCACGCCCCGCCTCTCTGTTCAGCCGCATTCCCCGCCTCCAGCTTGCCCTGCCCCGCTGCTCGTTCGCCAGCTGCGCCTCCCCACAGCTACTTTGTGTTAGTAATGGCAACAGCAGAGGGTGCATGTGCATGTAAAAGCCAGTCAGCCCCACAACAAGAGGACAAAGAAAAAGAAGAAATGTATCGAATAAAATGGCGGATTCGCGCAACACTCATCGGATAACTTAACGGATCACTTGTTTGTTTTTTGTTGGTGTTTGTTTTATTTTTTTGTCCATGGTCTGTGCTCATGGTATGCTTGTAATGTGTAATTAATGTATTATTTTGTATCAGAATGTTGACTGTATTAACCTGCCTTAAGACAATGGATGAAAATTACCTACTGTGCTAACTCTGGCATATTTACATTGTTGCTCTATGTTGATGAATATGCATTATCCTAATTAAAATAAATAAATAAATAAATCTTTACCATGTATGAAGATATCCGCTGCTGTCACCAAGTGGAAAAGCTGATGTAAGTTGTGCAAATTTCCAAATGCTCTTTTGGAGGAAGTATGAAGTTAGGCAAGATTGTTTTATGAATATCTCCTTAAAGCCTCCATGGTTTGGTTTCGAATTTTGGGGATTTATACAGATCCCAAATACACAAACACAGGTATCAATTAGTAAGAAAAGTTGGTTTTGCATTCTTTATGCCCTTTAAAAGGGAAAATATTTGAAATCAAGATTTTTTTTGCTTGAAATACCGGTAACCTTTATTCTTTTTTTATAATTTATTGCACACCATCAACATTGAAACTTGCACTTTTAACATGCGTGTGTTCATAAACATTAAAATACCCTTATGTGTGTTCTATACCAGTGGTTCTCAAATGGGGGTACATGTACCCCTGGGGGTACTTGAAGGTATGCTAAGGGGTACGTGAGATTTTTTTTTTTTAAATATTTTAAAAAGAGCAACAATTCAAAAATCCTTTATAAATATGTTAATTGAATAATACTTCAGCAAAATATGAATGTAAGTTCATAAACTGTGAAAAGAAATGCAACAATGCAAAATTCAGTGTTGACAGCTAGATTTTTTGTGGACATGTTACATAAATATTGATGTTAAAGATTTCTTTTTTTGTGAAGAAATGTTTAAAATTAAGTTCATGAATCCAGATGGATCTCTATTACAATCCCCAAAAAGGGCACTTTAAGTTGATGATTACTAGCATTAAAAGATTACAGTTGGTACAAAATGCGGCTGCTAGACTTTTGACAAGAACAAGAAAGTTTGATCACATTACGCCTGTACTGGCTCACCTGCACTGGCTTCCTGTGCACTTAAGATGTGACTTTAAGGTTTTACTACTTACGTATAAAATACTACACGGTCTAGCTCCATCCTATCTTGCCGATTGTATTGTACCATATGTCCCGGCAAGAAATCTGCGTTCAAAAGACTCCGGCTTATTAGTGATTCCTAAAGCCCAAAAAAAGTCTGCGGGCTATAGAGCGTTTCCCGTTCGGGCTCCAGTACTCTGGAATGCCCTCCCGGTAACAGTTCGAGATGCTACCTCAGTAGAAGCATTTAAGTCTCACCTTAAAACTCATTTGTATACTCTAGCCTTTAAATATACCTCCTTTTTAGACCAGTTGATCTGCCGCTTCTTTTCTTTTTCTCCTATGTCCCCCCCTCCCTTGTGGGATCCGGTCCGATGACCATGGATGAAGTACTGGCTGTCCAGAGTCGAGACCCAGGATGGACCACTCGTCGGGACCCAGGATTGACCGCTCGCCCGTGTATCGGTTGGGGACATATCTACGCTGCTGATCCGCCTCCGCTTGGGATGGTTTCCTGTGGACGGGACTCTCGCTGCTGTCTTGGATCCGCTTTGACCTGAACTCTCGCGGCTGTGTTGAAGCCACTATGGATTGAACTTTCACAGTATCATGTTAGACCCGCTCGACATCCATTGCTTTCGGTCCCCTAGAAGGGGGGGGGTTGCTCACATTTGAGGTCCTCTCCAAGGTTTCTCATAGTCAGCATTGTCACTGGCATCCCACCGGGTGTGAATTCTCCCTGCCCACTGGGTGTGAGTTTTCCTTGCCCTTATGTGGGTTCTTCCGAGGATGTCGTAGTCGTAATGGTTTGTACAGTCCTTTGAGACATTTGTGATTTAAGGCTATATAAATAAACATTGATTGATTGATTACTTCTATGTTTATGAAGTTTATTCTAAGTTTATTACTTCTTTATTTATAATTAAATCATTTGTTTATTTTTCAATGAGTTTTTAGTTATTTTTATATCTTTTTTTCCAAATAGTTCAAGAAAGACCACTGCAAATGAGCGATAAAAGCACTGTTATGCAATTTAATTAATCAGAAACTGATGACATAGTGCTGTATTGTACTTCTTTATCTCTTTTTTTCAACCAAAAATGCTTTGCTCTGATTAGGGGGTACTTGAATTAAAAAATTCTTCACAGGGGTACATCACTGAAAAAAGGTTGATCAACCACTGCTCTATACCATGGACGTGCACAAACTATGTCCGCATATTTCAAGTTCCGGCCACTCAATGCGGTTTAAATTTGATTGTTTTTTATTGTTTACACTCATCAAATGACTGATTGAAGCAAACTAATATAATCCAAAGCTTTTTTCCAATCAAATTAATCAATTGTTGCAGCCCTTTGTGCAGTTATATGGTGTTTTTACAGTTTTTATTACCGTTCTATAGTAAGTTTTTCCGTGAAAAATTGTAATAAGTGTAATTAGCCTTTTTTTTAACTTTTTTATATAACATCCAATTTTTTACAACTTCAAAAGTGAATTTAAATCTGGGCCATTTTTCTTATGCTTTTTTTTATCTCCAAAACCCGAAACCAGTAAAGTTGGCATGTTGTTTAAATCCTAAATAAAAACAGAATACAATGTTTTGCTAATCCTTTTCAACCTACATTCCCTTGAATGGACCGCAAATACAAGATAATTAACGTTCAAACTGGAAAATGTTGTTATTTTTAGCAAATATTAGCTCATTTGGAATTTGATGCCTGCAAAATGTTTAAAAAAAGTGGAAAAGAAGACTGAGAAAGTTGAGGAATACTCATCAAACACATATTTGGAACATCCCACGGGTGAACAGGCTAATTGGGAACAGGTGGGGGCCATGATTGGGTATAAAAGCAGCATCCACGAAATGCTCAGACATTCACATACAAGGATGGGGCGAGGGTCACCACTTTGTGAACAAATGCATGAGCAAGTTGTTGAACAGTTTAAGAACATTTGTCAACGAGCTATTGCAAGGAATTTAGCGATTTTAACATCTACGGTCCGTAATATCATCAAAAGTCTCAGACAATCTGGAGAAATCTCTGCACGTAAGCGGGTATGCCTGTGACCTTCGATTTCTCAGGCGGTACTGCATCAAAAACCGACATAAGTGTGTAAAGGATATCACCAAATGGGCTGAGGAACACTTCAGAAAACCACTGTCAGTAACTACAGTTTGTTGCTACATCTGTAAGTGCAGGTTAAAACTACCAATGCGTGACGCATTGGGAGAGTGGCCGCGCGCAACCCGAAGGTCCCTGGTTCAATCCCGACCTAGTACCAACCTCGTCACGTCCGTTGTGTCCTGAGCAAGACACTTCACCCTTGCTCCTGATGGGTGCTGGTTAGCACCTTGCATGGCAGCTCCCTCCATCAGTGTGTGAATGTGTGTGTGAATGGGTAAATGTGGAAGTAGTGTCAAAGCGCTTTGAGTACCTTGAAGGTAGAAAAGCGCTATACAAGTACAACCCATTTATCATTTATCATAACTATGCAAAGCGAAAGCCATTTATCAACAACACCCAGAAACACCACTGGCTTCACTGGCCCCGAGCTTATCTAAGATGGACTGATGCAAAGTGGAAAAGTCTTCCTCCTGAAAAGCTTAAAAAATTGGTCTCTTCAGTTCCCAAGTGTTAAATGAGTGTTTTTAAAAGGAAAGGCCATGTAACACAGTGGTAAAAAGGCCACTGTGCCAACTTTTTTTCGATGTGTTGCTGCCATTAAATTCTAATTTAATGATTATGTGCACAAAAAAAAAAGGTTTCTTAGTTTGAACATTAAATATATTTTCTTTGCAGTCTATTCAAATTAATAAAAGTTGAAAAAGAATTGCAAATCATTTAATTCTGTTTTTATTGACAAATTACACAACGTGCTAACTTCACTGGTTTTGGGTTTTGTACCTTTTATTGTGGCATGGAAATACCATATATTTATTCTGCGGTGCATCTTAATGTATAAATGACAAATAATACCTCTGAATCGCAGTCTGAATTGGTGCATGAATATGATTATGTGCTGTGCGCTTGTTCTTCCCAAGCCACAAAAGCTGCCAGGTTGGTTTAGACTGTATGAGGCAGGCATTCCTGGAAGACTATGTGGACCAGACCGGCAGACCTGGCAGTGGTGAGTAATAGCCTTACCGCAAAGGGTAGAGGGACAGGCCGGGGTCATGGGGCAATCACTCTCACAAGTCACTTTATTAGGTACACCTGCTGAGGTCTAATGCAGGAACTGTATCAAAACCATTGTCTTTGCAAAGGTTATTTTAGTATACAAAAAATATAGTAAACACATGACTAAATTTAGTAATTGATTAATTGTCGATTCGACTTAAGACAGAATTACTTCTTAAAGTTCTCAGTACCTAAGTCGTGCAGGTGTAGATGAGGTCACAGCAGTGGCACGTGGCTTATTGGACGTCATAGTTTCGAAGCAAAGACAAGGACTTTCTTTCAGTGACCTCCTGTCTCCTTATGCTGCTGTCTTTCAACGTGCACTTCTCACTTTTCAACGCGGGCTGCTCCTCCTGAAAGGTCAGGATAAATCTAGTTCCAGAGACAGGCTCCTATGAACCATGCACACTCCTAACGCGTTTAATTAATCGCGTCTGAACTACCGGTTCTACAACCTATCAAATCTACAAACGCCCTAACCAGTGAAATTGGCACGTTGTGTAAATCGTAAATAAAAACAGAATACAATGCTTTGCAAATCCTTTTCAACCTCTATTCAATTGAATAGACTTCAAAAATAAGATACTTGTCATTCAAACTGGAAAACTTTTGTTGTTTTTGGAAAATTTTAGCTCATTTGGAATTTGATGCCTGCAACATGTTTCAAAGAATCTGGCACAAGTGGCAAAAAAGACTGAGAAAGTTGAGGAATGCTCATCAAACGCTTATTTGGAACATCCAAAAGGTGAACGGGCTAATTGGGAAAAGGTGAGTGTCATGATTGGGTATAAAAGCAGCTTCCATTGAAAAGCTCAGTCATTCACAAACAAGGATGGGGCGAGAGTCACCACTTTGTGAACAATTGTGTTTACAAAATGTCCAACAGTTTAAAAACAACATCTCTCAATGAGCTGTTGCAAGGAATTCAGGTATTTCACCATCTACAGTCCGCAATATCATCAAAAGGTTCAGAGAATCTGGAGAAATCATTGCACATAACTACAGTTTGTCGCTACATCTCTAAGTGCATGTTAAACTCTACTATGCAAAGCGAAAGCCATTTATCAACAACACCCAGAAACGCCGCCGGCTTTAATGGGCCCGAGCTCTTGTAAGATGCACTGATGCAAAGTGGAAAAATGTTCTGTCCACATTTTTTTGGAAACCGTGGACGTGGTGTCCTCCGGAACAAGGAGGAAAAGAACCATCCGGATTGTTCTAGGCACACAGTTCAAAAGCCAACATCTGTGATGGTATGGGGATGTTTACTGCCCAAGGCATGTGTAACTTACACATCTGTGAAGGCACCATTAATGCTGAAAGGTACATACAGGTTTTGAAGCAACATATTTTGCCATCCAAGCAACGTTATCATGGACGCCCCTGCTTATTACAGCAAGACAATGCTAAGCCACATGTTGCAACAGCGTGACTTCATAGTAAAAGAGTGCGGGTACTGGACTGGCCTGCCTGTGGTCCAGGCCTGTCTCCCATTGAAAATGTGTGGCGCAAATTGAAACCTGCATGAGATATCACAACAGAGACCCCGGACTGTTGAACAATTTAAGCTGTACATCAAGCAAGAATGGGAAAGAATTGTACCTGAAAAGCTAAAAAAATATATCTTCTTAGTTCCCAAACGTTTATTGAGTGTTGTTAAAAGGAAAGGCCATGTAACACAGTGGTAAAAATGTCCCCATGCCAACTTGTTTGCTGTGTGTTGCTGCCATTAATGTCAAAGTTAATGATTATTTGCAAAGAAAAAATAAGTTTCTCATTTCGAACATTAAGTATCTTGTCTTTGTATTCAATTCAATTGACTATAGGTTGAAAATAATTAGTAAATCATTGTATTCTGTTTTTATTTACGATTAACACAAAGTGCCAACTTCATTGGTTTTGGGTTTTGTAATCCCATAGAACTCATGTAGGCTATAGGGTGTATTTTAAGCGTATATTCTCTTTTACTCCATCGTCCATCCATTTCCTACCGCTTGTCCATTTCGGGGTGGCGGGGGATGCTGGAGCCTATGAAAGGGGATTTATTTCCAGATAAGTGTTGACCCCTCCCATCCCACACCCACTATATCCTTGCATTGTCTCCCATGTTGTCCAAAAGCAGCTCAGAGAAGTGGGATCAGTGGGATAAGACTCATGCACACAAATTTACAGTTAAACTACAGTGCAGGCCTGGTTAAGTAGATAGCCACACACAGATATACATACATGAAGAGTTCAACACATCACAAAATGTTAACTCACTAAACACATACAAACTAATAAATGCATTACAGTGTTATTGACATTATTATTGTTGGTCCAAAACATAAAGGTATTGTGCAGGGTAATCTAACAGTGCACTCATATTCAAAGTAGACGGATCATTACACCCATCTAGTGGCTGCAACCAGCATGTTAATGACCATAAATATTATGTACTATTAAAAACGTTTTCAGTGTGTAAGCAAGGAGGACTTGTATCCATCCATCCATTTTCTACCGCTTATTCCCTTTCGGGGTCGCGGGGGGCGCTGGCGCCTATCTCAGGACTTGTAGAAACATTTTTAAATAATTTTAAGCTATACTGTCGAGTAAATTAAATGGTAATCAAATGTCATCGGTGTACCAGTAAAATAATTATGATACCTTTTTCTTAAAAACAAAAAAGACAATATCTCATTCATCTCCTAGGTCAGTGGTGCTCAAACGTGTTGACTCGGGGCCATATTGGGTTAAAACCATTTGGCCAAGGGGTCGAGATGTGTATATATCTATATATCTATATCTATATCTGTATCTATATATACATATATATATATATATATATATATATATATATATATATATATATATATATATATATATATATATATATATATATATATATATATATATATATATATATATATATATATGGGAAAATGCTTTTTTGGACAAGCGGTAGAAAATGGATTAGGACACATTTTTAAAAAAACATGTATATATGTATATATATATATATATATATATATATATATATATATATATATATATATATATATATACATACAGTATATATAAATAAATATATATATATACAGTATATATATCTATAAATATATATATATATATATATATCTATAAATATATATATATATATATATATATATATATATATATATATAAAAGGGTGGAGTGCCATCTCCGGGTTGGGGAGGAGACCCTGCCCCAAGTGGAGGAGTTCAAGTACCTAGGAGTCTTGTTCACGAGTGGGGGAAGAGTGGATCGTGAGATCGACAGGCGGATCGGTGCGGCGTCTTCAGTAATGCGGACGTTGTATCGATCCGTTGTGGTGAAGAAGGAGCTGAGCCGGAAGGCAAAGCTCTCAATTTACCGGTCGATCTACGTTCCCATCCTCACCTATGGTCATGAGCTTTGGGTCATGACCGAAAGGATAAGATCACGGGTACAAGCGGCCGAAATGAGTTTCCTCCGCCGGGTGGCGGGTCTCTCCCTTAGAGATAGGGTGAGAAGCTCTGCCATCCGGGAGGAGCTCAACGTAAAGCCGCTGCTCCTCCACATCGAGAGGAGCCAGATGAGGTGGTTCGGGCATCTGGTCAGGATGCCACCCGAACGCCTCCCTAGGGATGTGTTTAGGGCACGTCCAGCTGGTAGGAGGCCACGGGGAAGACCCAGGACACGTTGGAAAGACTATGTCTCCCGGCTGGCCTGGGAACGCCTCGGGATCCCCCGGGAAGAGCTAGACGAAGTGGCTGGAGATAGGGAAGTCTGGGCTTCCCTGCTTAGGCTGCTGCCCCCGCGACCCGACCTCGGATAAGCGGAAGATGATGGATGGATGGATGGATATATATATATATATATATATATATATATATATATATATATATATATATATATATATATAGATATATATATATATATATATATATATATTAGGGCTGGGCAACGATTAAAAAATTTAATCAAAGTTAATCGCACTATTTCTCCGATTAATCGCGATTAACTGCATTGGATACGCAAAGCCCAATAATGAATTCAAAAATAGTGTGTAGTGCACCTTTATTGGAATATTCTCCCACATGAACAAAAGCGCCAAAACATTTGTTGTGCAAACACAATTTAAAACAGTCCTTGTTAAACAGTAGCAGTTAAATAGCATATTTTATGAAAATCAACTCCAGAAATGTAAATACAAACATTCAAGCTTATTGCCACTGCCAGGATATTTAAGTTATCCTGTTTGTTATGGAAAATAAATATAATCTACGTACAAATCTCTGGGCCACAATCATAACATCTGAACAGGCAATTTCTGCGGTAACAGCAGACACATTTTTTTTTATCAGGAATCTTATGTTTAAAAAACCTATATTATAGGTAGTGGGCTGTTTTAGGGAATTTTTGATCAAATTATCCTTACTAGCAATATTAATAATGTGTTTATTCTGCGTAGTGCACTTAAAATAATTATGACCATATCTAGGAATTGATATGATGGGAATTTTCCGATTGCTTGCTTGGTGCTTTGATAAACTGAACGCATCATATGCATGGTACTATATTGTGATGTTATGAGCCAGGGAAAAAAAGAACTACCCTACCCAGCATGCAACAGGAGTGACGAGCATGCGCGGTAGCCCGGTATAGGATGTGTCGCCGTGACGGTATCTTGTATGTTGTGATATGCCCGCTCTGAAAGCAAACGTTAAGAACTCAGCCAACACTCCTCGTCTGCATTATTCATAAATTGACAGACAACACATATACTCTGCTGCTTCACAGGCCGCTGGATGTAGCCGGCAAAGTATTCCCATGCTAGCTAGCCGGTCTAGCAAGCACCCGTCATTCAGTCCAAAACGGCCCGATCTATCCACATCCAGAATTGTCTGGCGGTCGTAAGTGATCCCGGAGTGACCACGCTGTAAGCCAGCCATGAAATTTGCAGAATTGTCCGGTATTTTTGCCAAATGTTCCATCTTTACCAAGAGCCCCTCGACGCCGAAGCAAATCCGGGCGACGCCGTCTTGTTAAGAAAAGGCGTTAACAAAATAAAAGCATGTAAAAAACAACCGCAAATGTGCGATAAAATAATTGTCGGCGTTAATAGATTGATGAGTTAACTCATAATTAACGCATTAATTTGCCCACCCCTAATATATATCTATCTATATATATATATATATTTCATCCTAGCCTCTGGTGAGGGCGGTCGCATTCTCCGTTCCCTCCTTCCCTGCTTGCTCTATTTGTCTTTGTCCTTGTCTGAACTTTTTAAAAGCCTCTTTTTTTGCGCTCTCCTCTAATCCAAATTTCAATATGAATATGATCAGCTGGACTCTTGACGCTATTGACAGTCTTTTTGACAAGAAAAAGAGGTTCGGGGGAGCCTGGCTGCCCTGATGGAACCATCGCTGCGGGTTACGTGCGGGACTCCTGGAAATCATGGAGGATCATGTGCCTCTCAGCTCTTTCAATCGAGGACGTCGAAGACATCTACCTATTTGGAGCTGTGATCACGGGGCACTTGCTGATTGGGCTGGGCATTGCTCTGGTGTATCGACAAATTCGGAAGACGATAGCAGCCACTCAAGGGGCCCAACAGCTGTTCAACGCAATGGAAGGATTGGGTCGGGCTGTGGGAACACAGACTTGTGCGATTTCTGAGTTGAATCGCAAAATGGATCTCATCTTGGAAAAGTTTGCAGAGAATTAATAATTAATTGGAACTAAAAGAGGTCCAGCATGGACAAGCAGAGAAGACAAGTCAATATTTTGTCTTCTCGAAGGAAAACAACTTTTTATCTACGATTTGGACTCCCTGAATGGCCTTGGCATAGAGCAGGCTGTTCTGAAGAAAATCTCCCGAAGACTTCTCGAAGATAGATGCTTTTGACCTTCCTTTTTGTCAACAATATCTGTGGCCAACTTTATCGGCCTCAGCCATACAAAAACACTTCACCTCTCCCGAGTTAATTGGGCATGCGCACACACATGACACCGACCCTTAAATCAACACCCTCACCAACGCTTATCTCCTCTGGGGTTGTGAAATTGCCGAGCGGCGCTACAGAGCGAACAGCGGTCCTGCGCAAACCCAACCCTCCCTCTGTTGCAAGTAGGTGTGATATATGTATGTTTAATGTGTGCCATGCTATGTGAGGTTTTTTTCCTTGGACTCTGCTGAGGGGCTAGCCTTGGACTGATATTTTTTTACCCCCCCCCCCTTTCCTAATGTCACCCTTTTCTTATCTTTTTAAGGAGCGCTGTAACCGGCTGATCCGTCGGCGGTCTCGTCTCGTCCCCCCCCTGTAACGTATGTCTGCTCTTAGCGGGACTGTGCCGAAAATGTAATTTCAGTTCTGATGTGTCTTGTACATGTTGTAACGGACAAATAAAAATGATTCTGATTCTGATTCTGATATATATATATATCCATCCATCCATCCATCCATTTTCTACTACTTATCCCTTTGGGGTCGCGGGGGGTGCTGGCGCCTATCTCAGCTACAATCGTATATATATATATATATATATATATATATATATATATCTTTATTTTTTAACTCGGGACTTCCCGCGGGCCGAATTTTGGACGCTGGCGGGCCAGATACGGCCCACAGGCTGTAGTTTGGGGACTTTGTCCTAGTTGAAACATAAATTACATCAACCATTTATTTATAAGAACTTTAGTAGTTGTATTTATTTTTATATGTCTAAAATGTACTACGTGTTTATTATTTGTTAACTTCCTTATGGTATATTTATTTATTTATTCACTGTTCTGTTACAAACAGAGAACAAAAAATGGGATAAAACTGCTATAATACACACAAAAAAGGGGGGGCGGGGGGATTAAATAAAGTCTGGCGCCAGCGCCCCCCGCGACCCCGAAAGGGAATAAGCGGCAGAAAATGGATGGATGGATGGATGGTTTTTCCTACTTTTTTTCAGACGTGCTGTAATGAACCAACTGGAAATATGTGATATGTTACATTGTAATTGTATTTTATGCATGTTCAAAATAACTGAAATGAACTAACTCACATTAATTCAGCGACACAATCCATTAAAAAACAATAATTTAAAATTTGTGTTGTTGTTTTTTTAAACAAACTGATTAAACGTGCATGCACCTGGGGATAGGTTGACTGGCAACACTAAATTGGCCCTAGTGTGTGAATGTGAGTGTGAATGTTGTCTGTCTATCTGTGTTGGCCCTGCAATGAGGTGGCGACTTGTCTTGGGTGTACCCCGCCTTCCGCCCGATTGTAGCTGAGATAGGCGCCAGCGCCCCCCGCGACCCCGAAAGGGAATAAGCGGTAGGAAATGGATGGATGATTAAACGTGCACGCGTTAAAAAAAACGCTTTCCAGGACAAAATAAGCGGAACCTTTACGTCGCTCTTGTTGTTTCCCACCGGAGTATAAATCTGACGCTCGAGGCGGGTTCGTTCAAACACAACATGGCGTCCAGAAGGAGAACACAAATGCTGAGCGCTCAAGAAAATCCCCTTGCAGATGCGAAAAGGTAGACGTTCAGGGTTTTTGTGTTAAATATCTGAAAGAAAGTGAATTTAGATGATATACTGTGCGTGTAAAATAATGCTAGGAAAGAGAGAAAATAGCTCGGCTGTCAATGTGTAACGTAGCTAATACAGTTTATCCATATGTTATTATTCCAGCTCCAAGAGTGGGAACGACGCAAGTAAAGCCAGCAAGAATGAAACTGAGAAAAAATCCGGTGCGAAATGTAAGTGTTCATAATAAAATGACTTGGGTTCTACGCTAAATCAAAATGTATGAATTTCAGTCGCAGGGCATTCAATCGATCACAACTGGACTGTTTGGTTTGTCTTAGAAGACGTTTAGTTTCAACAATTAGTGCTCATAGACTTCAAGTTAAAGTACAAATTAGGGCTGGGTGATATGACCTTTTTTAAATATCGCGATATTTTTAGGCCATATCGTGATATACAGCTCGGTATTTTGCCTCAGCCTTGAATTAACACTCGATACATACAATCACAGCAGTATGATGATTCTATGTTTCTACATTAAAACATTCTTGTTCATACTGCATTATTATATGCTCATTTTAAACTTTCATGCAGAGAAGGAAATCCCAATTAACCTTCGTCTTGTGTTAGGGTTGGCACCGACCCGTTTTAGTTTTTAAATGCATAAAAACACCACATTTATTTATTTTTTTGCATCAAAGATTTTTGACTTTGTCAGGAACCTCTTTGTCGACAAAATAAAACATTTTAATTTTTTTCACCAAATTATAAAATGCTCTGGTAGAAATTATGCCCTTGGTGTTGTAAGGGTCGGTTTCGACCCAGTTATAAAAATAAGATAATAAAGCAATGATAAGAGCCAAAACTGAACACACTGACAGCCAGCTCCTCTCCCAATCATGTGAGCTTTAGTGGATTCTCATTTTACCTTGTTATCCTAAAAATGAGCTGCATAATAGGAAATCAAATGTGGTAGGTTCCTGTGGACGTTATCTCCTTGTGTTGATTTTTTTTTCATATGGCATTGATCTGGAAATAGTTGCTTCGGCATTTTCTTAGTGTGGCACCGAGCGGACATGTTGACATGCAGAGTTTCGAGCACTCTTCATTCTCTAGCGGGTGAATTTTCAAATGATGCCACAAATTAGCAGTGCTGCTACTTTTTGTAGCAATGCTTTTGCCGCATAATTGTTCAACATATTCCCGCCTGGAGCCAAACCCCCGCAACGATGGACCCCGTGCTGTTTTTCTTGGGAATGAATTGTTCCTCCATTTGTTACCAGATTCGCACCTTCTTTCTCTCGTATTACCACTCGCAACGTACCGTTAGCACCACAGCTACTGTTACCCATGTAGCTACCTCTCTGCTCGGAGAGGGCGTGTGGCGTTGCACACGTTACTGTATGTGACTTATGTAAGAAGGTGCGCTTGTTTTAAGTCCCTGTGAGAAGGAGAGACAAGAAATAGTGGGAAACGCATGTAGTGTAATGCCCGCAGCGAAAAGCAACTGTGTGAGAACGTATACTCGAATATCACGATATTATCATTTTCTATATCGTACTGAGACAAACCCGCGATACATCGAGTATATCGCCCAGCCCTACAGAGAACGGTTTTGAAGGTATTTATTGGTGGCAGGGAAGCCCTGTCGTTATCCAATATGTCGGCTGTTCTGTTTTGGATTTCCCAGCATCTCTCTCATCAGCGTCACGGGTTGATTTTGATACGAGTGGTTGAAGTAGCACGTCATTCAAAATAACGGACAAGTGGTTTATCCAATCACGTACAATTTTTTTTTTTTTTACAAGGCCCTGCCTTCTGAAATACATCTCCAATTGAGGAGTCCCAGATCCTTGTGTGGCGCTCAGTGAACTACAAGGATCTGGCGAGAGTCAGGTTATATAGTTTTGCGGCTAGTGCCAAAACCGCAAATATTTATACTCCAAAACTAGGAGTGTGTGCCTGGGCAAGGATGGTTTCGTCCTATCGTAGTGAGAAAAACAAATGCTTTGTTGTAAATGAGCAATCCTACTGTCAAAGCCAACGAAAGTCGTTGAGGTGTAATTTCCCCTCGTTAGCATTGAGGTATTGTGTGGCAGAACCAGTCCAAAATAGTCGGAATCCCCCACCTAAGCGATCGATTGAATCTCCTGAGATAACAATGGTCTGAATGAATGCGAACATGCATAGACGTGTATAAATTTAAGACAAGTTTTGATTACAATTTTCTTGGTGGTTTTCCGTTTGTAAAATTGTATTTTAAACTCAACCTTAAAGTTAGACCCTAATCCTCAAATCATTTTAAAATGTATATGCATGACAACATTTATTCTGTCTCTAACCTGTAAATATTGTTTTACATTGACTTTTTCCATGTGCAGCAACTGTTGTTCAGTCTCGGTATATGCAGGCTGCTGACAGGTCATCACTTTCAAAGGTATGCCACACATTTTGATTTGTTTTATATTTGTCATGTATATTAATGGGGACCTGCACTCTCGTTTCAAATGTTGCCTATCATTCACAATCCCTATGTAAGACAAGAACATGTTTTTTTTTGTTTTCTGTGCATTCCAAGTCATAGAATACAAGGCGCTATCAATGCAGCTAATGGGAGTACACTATTCCGCCCATTAGGTCCTCTAAAAAAACATCCAAAAACTGCTATTAATACTTTGTATGCATCTCCTGATCTGAATAATAACAAACTATTAGCAATATTTTTATTATAAGTGCTACCGCTGACAAACTTTTTTAAGCCACGCTATGATCACAGAGAGGTAATTATATTTTGCCGCTATTGACATATTGGGCCTGTCGTTTTATTATCTTCGTAGTTTGTATATCTTGTTCAGCACTTAGCAATACTGCTGCATGATGTGAAGTGAATTATATTTTATATAGCGCTTTTTCTCTAGTGACTCAAAGCGCTTTACATAGTGAAACCCAATATCTAATGTTTACATATGAACCAGTGTGAGTGGCACTGGGAGCAGGTGAGTAAAGTGTCTTGCCCAAGGACACAATGGCAGTGACTAGGATGGCGAAAGCAGGGATCGAACCTGCAACCCTCAAGTTGCTGGCACGTCCGCTCTACCAACCGAGCTATACCGCCCCAATGGTAAGTGTTTCACTAAAGCTGGATCCGTTTAGCACAAAGCATGTACATTTAGTAGTTTAATCTCCTGTATAAAAAAATCTGGATCATCATTTGTCCCAAATTAGTCGCATTTATTCCACAGGCTGTCTGCCATGAGTAGTAGTGTTATTGTTTAAGGGAAAAGCGAACGTTGTGACCTTTTGAAATTATTACTCCGTCATAAGTTTAAAATGAGCAAAATCTGTAAATATTGCATGTTATTATGAATGTGCCCGTTACTACATTACATATATACTTACAGCTTGTATATAAAACACTGGAGGTTTTTGGATGTTTTTTAGAGCGCTTTATAGGCAGAATAAAGCAACTCCCATTGGCTCGATTGTTAGTTGACTTTTGCTAGCGTTAATTTACAAGTCATTAAAAAAAAATAAAAACTTTTGAGTGCTTGTCTCGTATAAGGATTGTGAACGATAAGCAAAATAAATAAAAAAAGTGAAGTTCTCAGAGTTTTCTGACTTGTTACATAAGGCCAAGCCTGGTCGGCATACCATGTTTTCTCTTCTCACTAAGTTCAGTTCAATTTGTTTATTTCGAACATGCATACGATACAATGTAATGCATCACATAATTAGTTGTTTCAGTACAGCATGTCCGAAAAGGAGTAGGAAGAAGTGAGCTTATTTAATCCTACCCCTTTTCATAACAAATGCAATTTTTCCCCATTTCCTTGTTCTCTGTAACAGAACAGTGAATAAATAAATAAAATAAATATACCAAAGTAAGTAAACAAATATTAAATACATAAGTTAGAATAACATACTATACAGTCATTCAATCTTTAATGACAATCCTGTGAATGCATTTCCTTCCACAGAGTAGCTCACTGAACAATGATTCTGTGAGTATTCTACAGAGACCCTCCTCTCCTAGACCCGGCGGGGTCAAACTCAAAGTGGGCACCCCGCCTCGATGCTCCATGGGCCCCCCAGCTTTTGGAAAGTGTATGTAATAAGTCTGAATATGTGTCGGAAGACTTAAATTCACAGCCTTGCTTGCTATGAATTGATTTGACATTTTTATAACCTCTCCCGTGCAGCTAAGATGTCACGTCAAAGTCAGCCTTCACTGCTTGAAAAGACAGTCCTGCAATCCACGTTTTCCGACGGACACTTTGGTCGGCCTGAGTTTGATATTTCAGTCATTGGAGGTAATCATCCTCTACATTTTGTATGTTCATAAAAAAGGGGAGTAGTTTCATTGTCAGTCTGCCTTAGGTAAAACGGTAATAAAAAGTGCAGAACAAGCTGAGTCGCTTCATGAAGATGAGAAGCAACTAATTGAGATGCAAGCATTTTTCCTTTCTTACCTCTCTGGGAAGGTGAGCACACCCAATTTTTAGTTTTCTGTTGCAGAGATGTCAGATATTTTGTTCCCTTTGACGGCAGATGGCGGCTAATACAAAAAAGCTTGAGGCTGAAGCTGAAGCGAGGTTACTGCAGAAGATGGAGGAAGAAGAGGTGCTACATACTGAGTTGATTGAGAAGAAGCGCAAGTACCTCCTCATGGAGAAGGAACGAAAGGCGACCGAGCTTCTGAATATGCAGGTCAGAAATACAATCAAAGCCTGAATGTTGTACTATTTTTTTTAAGTCTCGGAAATTACACAACGTGGTATTAGAGTGGTATTAGTCTGCCATTCTTAAATCCAATTTTCCTATTTGTACTACCAATAAAATCTTTTTTTTTTTTTAATGATGTTTGATCGATACCTATTTTCCAGAATGAAAACTTGCCGAACACACATCGATGTAGCTGAATCTAAGGAATATAAATTGATATGTTGATTAATCGTTTGTTACACCTCTAGTTTTCATCCCATTGATTCAATAAATAGATCCTAATTGTTAATCCGTGCATAATCTTTTAAGTTCCAAAATTATACAAATCTTTTAGAGAATAAACAAATTTTTGGAGTGTAATAATCGTGCATCAAAGTTGGAGTAGAGTAAGTTATCTTCTTTCCAATCCCTTTCAAGCAAAACTGGATCATCATGCTTACATACTGTACATTACATTTTCAATAATGTTAATTAATATTATGTGTTGTCTACCCTGTACTTTTTTGTCATTGCCTGAAATAAATGAATAAATGTAACTCTAAGAGGTTAATCGTGATTTGGATTGTTGCCCAAATAGCCCAGCCCAACGTCATATACAGCCGCAAATTCCAAAGCGATAAATTGAGCTTCTCTTTTCTCAAAAGTGTTTTACTGTCCTCTTTATTCCATCAGGTCCCTGCACTGAATCGTGTGGCTGAAATTGCCAAACCATTTACAAAATCTTACAATTCTTTCGCCTCTGCGGTCGACACAACTCTTCACGAGCTACCTGTCAAGAACTTCCACATTGACGGGGACGGGAAAGCGTTTCTTGGTTTGTAACACTTTTTAAAATTTTTTTTTGAACAATGAATATTCATCAACTAGCACATTTATGTTTTCTATGCACACTTAATGTAGGTAAAGCTGTAGCCTGTTTGAAGGAGAGCGAGGAGCTTCTGAGGGAGTGGACAGAGGAAGATTACAGAGACAACAGTGCAGCTGTTGAGTGCCTTCATTCCATGAAAAGTTCCTCAAAAGAAATGAGTCAACATTTATCCGGGTTGGTAAATTTATACAAATCAGACAAAAGATTACATCTTAGTTTAAAACAGTGGTGTCAAACATTCTGTACGCTAATTTTCGAACAGGTTTTATCTGGCCCGGAGGATGAGTTTGCTAAGTATAAAAACAAGCAGAAATTTTTTAATGAACGAAACTGATGCTCTACATGTGTCCACTAGATGTCGCAATAGCAATTCTTTGTCTTTGTAGATGATGCTACATGTTAAAAAAAAAAAAACACACGTTAATGCACCAGTCGAGAAAAATGAGCAAACTACATAAATAACATCCTGTAATTTGATTTTGATATAATGTTTTAATCTTGATAAAATGAAAATCAACACCAATGAGTTGACTAATGAACATTACCACATAATTTATTCAGAAAGTATAAATACCGACAAATAAAGATAGCATACTATTAACCGCCACATGTAAGTGTTAAAAAAAAACATTGTGAATCGTCCATTTTCAGAATGTTTGTTCTGTCTTTTAAACAAAAAAAACTTATCTGAAGTTCTCTTTTATTTTTTAATTTATCATGCCGAGATTTTACCAGTCCAGTCCACTTGGGGGTAGATTTTTCTCCATGTGGCTCCCGATCTAAAATGAGTTTGACATCTCTCGTTTAAAACGTATGGTTTGAAAAGTGGGAAGTTAAATTGCTTGAAATACTTACCTTTTTTCATATAATTGTATAAAGACAAAATATTTCATTAAAATTGACATGAATATGATTTTTTTAATTTGACTTTTAGTCATAAATTGCTGAAAGAAATGAATGTTGTGCATGCAATCTACTAGAATTTCATTTGATGTTGTGCTCCATTTTGACCAGGCTTTTCCCCACTGTGTTTTTAGGGCATTTTCAGAGCTGCAGGAGCTGTCATCACTGATATGCCGGCACACAGTCCAAGTCCAGCAAGCGGCAGAGGAGGAGCAACTTGGTGCTGCAAGATCTCTGGAGCTCTTCTGTCCCAAACCATTATGAACGTACCGCAACGTGGGATATTGAGTACAAGCACTTTAAAATTAATAAAATTGGGAAACCTTGTGTTACAAACAATCTAAGTATTTTTTTAAAAATCAATGAAATAATTATTAAGACCTCTTTAATGTATGTATAAGCACTAAGAAACAATAAACGAGGAATGTCAGAGTTAAGGCTCGCGGGCCAGATCCGGCCCGCGAATTAATGATTTAAGGCAGGGGTAGGGAATCTATGGCTCGAGAGCCAGATGTGGCTCTTTTGATGACTGCATCTGGCTCTTGGATAAATTTTAGCTGACATTGATTAATATGATAAGTAATGAATAATTCCACTTGTATTTCCATCCATCCATTTTCTACCGCTTTTTCCCTTTTTGGGGTCGCGGGGGGCGCTGGTGCCTATCTCAGCTACAATCGGGCGGAAGGCGGGGTACACCCCGGACAAGTCGCTGTCTCATCGCAGGGCCAACACAGATAAACATTCACACTCACTTGTAAGTACAGTGTTAAAAATAATGTTCAAAATATAAAACATTCTCATGCATTTTTAATCCATCCATCCGTTTTCTACTGCAACTGTTCATGAATTTGCGTTAATGGTAAGAAGTTATTTATTTATTATTGGTTAGTGTGGGGCTTGGCCTCCTGGGGTTCGTCAGACCACCAAAGACCGACATGAGAGCCTGTTTCAGGGTTACAATATTGTTTTATTTTTCGATAAGTCTCTCAGTTGCTTTCCAGCAATTGTATTTTAATCTTTCGTTTTCACTCGCGCTCTGGCTCCAGCCCCAACCCCATCTCTCCTCATGGCTGCTGCTTAAAACAGAGCGACAGATTATTAGATAACAAGGCCCAGGTTGGCCATCTACGCACCTGTCGCTGATTTCGAGGCCGGTCCTGGCACACCCTAATTTGCTGCAGGCCAGCAGGCCACGCCCTCTCCACAGTTAGCTCTAGAATAACAATATTATTACAAAGAATAAGAGACCTATTATACTATAATGTTGGTCTTAAAAATGCACGCGTTTCGTTTTGTTCAGTGTAAAAAAAAAAAGATTATATGGCTCTTACGGAAATACATTCTAAAATATTTGGCTTTTTGGCTCTCAGCCAAAAAGGTTTCCGACTCCTGATCTAAGGCCTCCGGGATGATATTTGATTAATATTAGAACCGACCTGCATGCCACAGCCGCCTGCTGCTGTTTTGCACGCACCAATACTCCATCAGTGTTGGCACTAGGAACTTTAAAAATGGGGTCCCACTATTTTGTGACCGTTTTGAAAACAAATGATAAATGTATGCATTATCCTGTTATATCTCACATTCTATATTGTGTTTTGGACAAAGCTTGTCAAAAACATTACTTAATTCATTTTTAAAAAATAATACAAAAGAAAACAAATCTTTATACATATGCAAATTTATTCAGTTATAAATATTAATTCACTTTCTTCTTTCCTTCCTGGTTCTAAACTTTACCGCTGCAGGTATTTTTTTTTCTCCATATTTTTATTGTAATATTTTCAGAATGTGTATTTCTATTTTTGGCCATAGTAAGACAAAGAAAACATCCTGAAGTTGTTTTTATTTTTTAGTTTTAATGCCATGATTTTAATAGTCCGCCTCGCGTTTACACAGATTTTCCTCCATGTGGCCTCTGAACTAAAATGAGTTTGACACCCGTGCGATAAAAAATTAAAGCTGCTAGCAGCACCGAGATGGCACTATCAGCCCTGTGCAACTCTGGTTTTACGTAAACTGGCATATGCGTTATTTTCTTACATAAGTATTGTGAATGAAAGTGAAAAAGTGCAGTTCTCCTTTAGGGCCCTTAAAAATACTATCTAATTGGGAATGATAACAAATAATGCTGCAAAGGCACAATTGAAACTATAATGATAGAATGTAGTGTTGCACGGCATACCACAAAAATATACAATACCTTTAACCTGAATTGACATACGAGGACCCCGACTTAAACAAGTTGAAAAACGTATTCGGGTGTTACCATTTAGTGGTCAATTGTACGGAATATGTGCTGTACTATGCAATCTACTAATAAACGTTTCAATCAATCAAAACCCAGGTGTGTAAAAGGTACGGCCCGAGGGCTGGATCAGGCCCGGGGACAGGTTTTATCCGGCCCGCGGGATGAGTTTGCTAAGTATACAAATTAACCAGAAATTGTTGAATGAAACAGCTGTTCTAAATGTGTCCACTAGATGTTGAAATAGCAATTCTTTGTATCTTTGTAGATGATGCTACATATGTACAAAATAAACCACATGATGTTAATACATCAGTCGAGGAAAATTGGCAAACTACATAAATTACGTCCTATAATTTGATATTGATATTTTATCTGGATAGATTGAAAATGAACACCAATGAGTTGACTGATGAACATTATCACATAATTTATTCAGAAAGAATAAACAATCAATCAATCAATGTTTACTTATATAGCCCTAAATCACTAGTGTCTCAAAGGGTTGCACAAACCACTACGACATCCTCGGTAAGCCTATATGGGCAAGGAAAACTCACACCCAGTGGGACGTCGGTGACAATGATGACTATGAGAACCTTGTAGAGGAGGAAAGCAATGGATGTCGAGCGGGTATAACATGATACTGTGAAAGTTCAATCCATAATGGATCCAACACAGTCGCAAGAGTCCAGTCCAAAGCGGATCCAACACAGCAGCGAGAGTCCCGTTCACAGCGGAGCCAGCAGGAAAACATCCCAAGCGGAGGCGGATCAGCAGCGCAGAGATGTCCTCAGCCGATACACAGGCGAGCAGTACATGGCCACCGGATCGGACCGGACCCCCTCCACAAGGGAGAGTGGGACATAGGAGAAAAAGAAAAGAAACGGCAGATCAACTGGTCTAAAAAGGGAGTCTATTTAAAGGCTAGAGTATACAAATGAGTTTTAAGGTGAGACTTAAATGCTTCTACTCAGGTGGCATCTCAAACTTTTACCGGGAGGGCATTCCAGAGTACTGGAGCCCGAAATGAAAACGCTCTATAGCCCACAGACTTTTTTTGGGCTTTGGAAATCACTAATAAGCCGGAGTCCTTTGAACGCAGATTTCTTGCCGGGACATATGGTACAATATCTTGTGCTTGTTCTGTTTTCAAACAAAGAAAACAATCTGAAGTTGTCTTTATTTTTTAAGTCATCGTGCAGTGATTTTACCAGTCGGGCCCACTTGGGAGTAGTAATACCATAAATTGATTAACGTTGAACTTATTCGGGTGTTACCATTTAGTGGTCAATTGTACGGAATATGTACTGTACTGTGCAATCTACCAATACAAGTTTCAATCAATCAAATCAATCAATCAAATATTTTTCTCCATGTGGCTCCCGATCTAAAATGAGTTTGACACCCCTGCCTTAACTGCTCATTGTCAACATTTTTCTCATTTATCAACACTGGGGTGGTGAAACTTTTTTATTTTATTTACAATTTTCTCAAATTATGGAGTGTTTGCGTTAGTAGTGGTTCTTAACCTTGTTGGAGGTACCGAAACCTACCAGTTTCATATGCACATTCACCGAACCCTTCATTAGTGAAATATACAAATAAATAAAAAATTCAAATTCAAGACAAAGTTATATGTTTTTAACCTTCCTCTTGTGTTAGCTTTCTGTTACCATCTCTTATGTTAACGGGTCGGTTTTGACCCATGTCTTAAATCAGCTGTAAAATACACTAAAAACAATTATCTATCATCCAATTTGTTTCTCATCTCTTGGTTACCTCGTTAGGTTTCCTTATCCTTGAAAATATTGGTTTTAATATTTTTGGTTTGGGCCATTGGGCCTTTTTTTGTCAGTATACCCCTCGATTTCAACTTTTAAAAATGGTAAAACGAACCTCAAGAGAATCATATAAATAAAAAAAAAGGTTGTTGTGTTACCTAACTATTACTAAGGGGTATTAGAACACATCTCTTAAATAAATGTGTTTTATTTATTTTTTCATTTTAAGAATTTTAACTATAGTAACAGTTACGGGTCAATTTCGACCCATATATATTTACTTCAAGAAAAAGGCTAAAACATTTTTTTCAGCAACAGAAATCCAAGATCAAACAAACAAACAACAACCAATCAAGCAAATGAAACCAAGAGAAATAGATTACTAGTTCCAAAACTAATAAAAAAACAAAATCAGTGTGGCAAAAAGTGACACTTTTAGTGTCCGTCTTTTATTTGTTTTTGTACAGGATAACAAGGTAAAATGAGAATCTACTAAAGCTCACATGATTGGGAGAGGAGCTGGCTGTCAGTGTGTTCAGTTTTGGCTCTTATCATTGCTTTATCATCTTATTTTTATAACTGGGTCGAAACCGACCCTAACAACACCTAGGGCATAATTTCTACCAGAGCATTTTATAATTTAGTGAAAAAAATTTAAATGTTTTATTTTGTTGACAAAGAGGTTCCTGACAAAGTCATAAAGCTTTGATGCAAAAAAATAAATGTATGTGGTGTTTTTATGCATTTAAAAACTAAAACGGGTCGGTGCCGACCCTAACACAAGACGAAGGTTAAATAAATGATAAACAGGTTGTACTGGTATAGCGCTTTTCTACCTTCAAGGTACTCAAAGCGCTTTGACACTACTTCCACATTTACCCATTCACACACACATTCACACACTGATGGAGGGAGCTGCCATGCAAGGAGCTACCCAGCACCCATCAGGAGCAAGGGTGAAGTGTCTTGTTCAGGACACAACGGACATGACGAGGTTGGTACTAGGTGGGGATTGAACCAGGAACCCTCGGGTTGCGCACGGCCATTCTCCCACTGCGACACATCATCCCCAATTTAGTAAAACTTTTGTATAGGGAACATATTCTAAGTAACAAAGACTTAATTTTGTCAAGATCTGTGGTCTGGATTATGTTTTTGTTAGTTTTTGGACTCTTAGTTCCTGTTTGCGCTCCCTTTTTTGTTTGGTTGCCATGCTGAATTATGATTTTCACCTGACTCTAGCGCACCCGTTTCTAATCAAGACCCTTATTCAAGCCTGTCTTTGCCAGGCAGTCGGCCTGGCGTCATTGCTTGTTTTCATGCGATACCACAGTTCACGTTGCTCGATTCATGCCGTGTCCACGTAAGTCTTGTTTACTTCTTGCCACAGTTTCGTGTTTGTTCGAAGCTGTCACGCCAAATTTCTTCTCCCTACACCCCCCCCCTCCCATTAACTTCCGGGGTCATGATTAATACAGACGTTTTGTTAACGCTATATTATAAAAATACAGACGTTTTGTTAACGCTATATTATAAAAATATAATGCTATATTATGAAAATACAGACATTTTGTTAACGCTATATTATAAAAACATTTTAAAAACTATTTACAAACACAAGCTATGGGATGACATAAGAGGAAACGTGACCCCGGAAGTAAATGCGTCATCCCATAGCTTGTGTTTGTAAAACATTTTTTTTTTTTTTTTATAATATAGCGTTAACAAAACGTCTGTATTTTTATAATATAGCGTTATATTTTATTAACATAGCGTTAACAAAACGTCTGTATAAATCATGGCCCCGTATGTAAATGGGTGAGGGGGGGGGAAGGTTTTTGTAGAGGGAAGAAATTTGGCGTGACAGAGCCATAGTTTATGTTTGTTTGTTTCATGCCACAGTTTTGTGTTTGTTTCACGCCATAGTTTTTTTTTTTTTTTTTTTACCTCATGCCCTGCCAAGATTTATCAAATTAATAAATATGTTCCTACCTGCAAGCCTTGTCCAGAATAGTCCGTTTGCATCCCGGGAGAACAAACCTCGCAGTAAGCTGCGACCCCTCCGTCATGACAGATCATAAGTCGGCATGGTAACCAAACAAAACAAGGGAGCGCAAACAGGAACTAAAATAGTCCAAAAAAATAACAAAACCATAATCCCGACCATGGATCATGTCAAATTTAAAATTATTTGGACACTACGGGAACATACTCTATGAACAGTCACCTTGTTCAAACAACAAAAGCAACACAGTGGATAAACTCAAAACAAATTACACACCTGCAAATCAGTCAGCTGTTGCCGATAGGGAGAAGTTTGTATTTACACAATGAGTCGAGATTGTTTTGACCTCCGCCGAACCCCTAGGGTTCGATTTTTTAAGAACCACTGCGTTAGTATCATTACGTCGAATGAGGTGATGTGACACTCTTTCCCGATAGGGGGCAGTGTACGCTTTAAGTGATGGCGAAACGCCTGTATATCGCACAGAAGAAGAGTATATTACTGATGAACTGCCAGCGTCCTTCTCGTAGCACGTAAGTTTACACCTTTATTGTCACTCATTTACGTTTTTAATACAACCAACTGTCTTATTTACATAAGCGGACATTATTGTTTTGTGTTCGTATGCATTGTGACTTAAACAAATGGAAAAACGTATTCGGGTGTTACCATTTAGTGGTCAATTGTACGGAATATGTACTGTACTGTACTGTGTAATCTACTAATACAAGCTTCAATCAATCAATCAAAAAGCTTTCTAACTTGCTAACTTGTTTATTTGCCAGCCAATTGCTGGTCAAATAAACAGTAAATAAGGCGAAGGGTGAGCTGAGCTGCTCGTTGTTTAAAATAGCAAGGTGTTAGTGGGGACGGCGTGGCTCGTGTGGTAGGGCCAGCCACTGGAGAGTTCCTGGTTCGATCCCCAGCTCCGGCTGGTGATGGGTTGATGAGGCTTCATCATTGCAAAACTGTCTTGATACTGTGTCAATACTGTGTCACTAAATACTGACATCTGCTGGACATTAAAAAATCTCTACAGGCAACCTATGGACGGACTCAACTGACACTGATTTTATGACCTAGTGCAGTGGTTCTCAAATGGGGGTACGCGTACCCCTGGGGGTACTTGAATATATGCCAAGGGGTACGTGAGATTTTTTTTAGGATATTCTAAAAATAGCAACAAATCAAAAATCCTTACTAAATATATTTATTGAATAATACTTCAACAAAATATGAATGTAAGTTCATAAACTGAAAAACAATACAACAATGCAATATTCAGCGTTGACAGCTAGATTTTTTTGTGGACATGTTCCATAATTATTGAAGTTAAAGATTGTTTTTTTTGTGAAGAAATCGTTAGAATTAAGTTCATGAATCAAGATCACAATCTCCTAAGAGGGCACTTTAAGTTGATGATTACTTCTATGCGTAGAACTCTTTATTTATAATTCAATCACGTTGTACTTTTCAAGTAGTTTTTAGTTATTTTTATATATATTTTTTCCAATTAGTTCAAGAAAGACCACTACAAATGAGCAATATTTTGCACTGTTATACAATTTAATAAATCAGAAACTGATGACATAGTGCTGTGTTTTACTTCTTTATCTCTTTTTTTCAACCAAAAATGCTTTGCTCTGATTAGGGGGTACTTGAATTAAAAAAATGTTCACAGGGGGTACATCAATGAAAAAAGGTTGAGAACCACTGACCTAGTATATACAATAATATAAACCAAGTCATTGTATTTCATTTAGGATTGTTTCATATCTTCATTTAAATAAAAATATATTTTTATCTATTTTAGATACAGTCAATAAATAATGTTAACATGATTGATTGATTGAAACTTTTATTAGTAGATTGCATAGTTCAGTACATATCCCGTACAATTGACCACTAAATGGTCTGCACATGTATCATAACATGGAAATCTAAGAGAAGGTGTTGTGAATGAAGATACTTGTGGACCGGGATTTTTTTTTAATCTTTTTTTTTTTTTTTTACATACGCTCTGAATACGCACTGTTGATTGATTGATTGATTGATTGAAACTTTTATTAGTAGATTGCACAGTACAGTACATATGCCGTACAATTGACCACTAAATGGTAACAACCAAATAAGTAGTGATGGGTTGATGAGGCTTCATGTATCGTTTCGACACATTGCAAAACTGTATTGATACTGCGTCACTAAATACTGACATCTGCTGGACATTAAAAATCCCTACAGGCAACCTATGGACCGACTCAAATGGCACTGATTTTATGACCAAGTATATACAATAAAATAAACCAAGTCATTGTATTTCATTTAGGATTATTTCATATCTTCATTTGAATAAAAATATATTTTTATCTATTTTAGATACAGTCAATAAATAATGTGAACATGATTGGTTGATTGAAACTTTTATTAGTAGATTGCCTATCCGCGCATCTCTAGTGAAAACGTATACTTGAATATTACGATATAGTCATTTTCTATATCGCACAGAGACACACCCGCGATATATTGATATATCGTCCAGCCCTACGATGTATAAGAATTCCCAATTACCATGTACAATATTACAGTATATAACCATGCTTCATTCTTTACGGTTTCTTCCGATTAAAAAAGAAAAACCTATTTATATATATATATATATATATCGAACGTTTTATCAAACGCTTTTTTTTTTTATATCAATTATGTGTCTCTCGCGATAGCCCTCGGAAGGATGCACCAGGAGGAGGAGATAAAAGATGGCGGAACCCTGGTCGAGAGCGAGGCCGAGGTAAATTTGCCACAAGACAAGTGAAGGAAGACATCAAGCCAGAGCAGCATGGAGAGGGAACGACACCAAAAGGAATCTGTCAGACTATGTGTCCCGCTGCGGAACTGCAAAAGCGGGAGACCCAGAACCGTCTGCACCGCTTCGAGATGCTGGCCGGCACGGAGAAAGACCGGCGACCCCGGGTTGACCCCCTGCGCGCAGTTAAGGAGTATACGAGACCGGCGGCAGGGAAAGATGCCACTAACACCGCTGACCTCCGACCTCCAGCTGTGTTGTTAAAAACTGTGTGTTACCTCATGGATGAGGTTGCTGCTGATCCACACCTGTGTCCTTGGACCGAGGCTAGTACCTGTTCATAGTCATCCAATAACATGTTATTCTACAAACACTAACTGAACATTTTTACATTGTATAACAGGTGTATAGCTTTGTGTTTGACCGCCTGCGCAGCATCAAGCAGGACATGATCATCCAAAGGGTGCACGGGCCGGAGTGCACTGCCATTTTAGAGCGGACCGTACGCTTTCTCATCTACGCCTCCTACCGGCTTTGTGGTGAGCCTCTACGACTTTACGACCCACGTATCAACGACACACACCTCCAGGAGAACTTGAGCTGGCTGCTGGACTGCTACGCACAAGGAACGGCACATCATGCCAACCAAGAAGAATTCCAAGCTCTCAGTTTGCTGTATAACTTAGGTGGGTTGTGCAGTTTTTATATTTAACTTAGGGCAGCATGGTGGAACAGGGGTTAGTGCATGTGCCTCACAATATGAAGGTCCTGAGTAGTCCTGAGTTCAATCCCTGGCTCTGGATCTAACTGTGTGCAGTTTGTGTGGATGTGAGTGTGAATGTTGTCTATCTGTGTTGGCCCTGCGATGAGGTGGCGACTTGTCCAGGGTGTACTCCGCCTTCCACCCGAATGCAGCTGAGATAGGCTCCAGCGACCCTAAAAGGGACAAGCGGTAGAAAATGGATGGATGGGATGGATGTTTTTGATTTGGTACACATGCACAATCTAATAACCTCCAACACAAGAGCTGTACATAGCTGTAACTACTACAACAACAATAATAAATATATTCAGTATTATTAACACCTCTCAAGTTAAGTACAATTTTAAAATTCCTAAATGTCATATAATAAAAGTACAAGTTAACTCCAGTAAAATAAAGCTTAACCCTCTAGGAACATTACATACAGGGTTGCCTACACCAGTGTTTTGGTACCGGTACCAACAGGTATTTTGATACTTTTCAAAGTAAAGGGGACCACAAAAAGTGTAATTATTGACTTTATTTTAACTGAAAATCTTATGATACATCAAACGTATGTTTCTTATTGCACTCAAAGAACATTTCAATCAAATTAAATAGGATAGTGAACATACTGTACAACTTCTCTTTTAGTAGTCCTGTATTTTCCAGACCATATGGCGCACTGCCGATGAGCGGTTCTAGTCAGGTTTATTTTCATACAAAAGTCGCACCGCATTATAGGGCGCATTAAAGGGGTCATATTATTATTCTTTTTTTCTAAATGTAAATCACCTACTCGTGGTCTACATAACATGTAATGGTGGTTCTCTGGTCAAAATTTTGCATAGATTGTTTTACAGATCATCTTCAAGCCACTTTCTGACAGTTGTTTCCGGATGCGCCTTATTTACGTGGCTCGCCTTTGACAGCGCCTTCTCCCCGTCATCTTTGTTGTAGCGGTGTAGCGTGCAAGGACATGAGTGGAAGATGGCGCTAACTGTTTTAATGACATTCAGACTTTACTTCACTTCTTAAGGCTCAAGCTGTTTGTTTACATGTTTATTTGTCTTTGCTATTTGGGCTTATCAGACCCTAATTAGAAAAAAAACCTAAAAATCATCTTTTGATGTGATGTACCTAGTCCATAAGTACACAAACGTGTACTTCATGTGTAGTAACATGCAAATTTTTATTTTCACAATTTTTTTTTCCAAATTCCATTGTATGTTATACTCTTGTGACCCCACCATAGAGCAGTATAAGTGTCTATATGTCGGCATAAGACCCCAATTTAGTAGTGTACACAATTTTGGAAATAAGAGCTAAAAGGTGCTGTCCACGCATGTGGCCACTAAGGCCTTTAGAGCTTAAATGAATAACGGAGCTGTATCTCTTCATCCGTAAACAACAAAAAGGCCGGAAATGTGTCCGGTGAAAAACTGTCTGACAGGAACTCTCTAATAACTAAAGTTCCTTGGGTGAATAACGTAAGTTCACTACACCGGTGTGTTTTAGCACTTTCATGGCGAGTTTACTGACGGATATAAGTAAGGACTTTACACTTCTTTATATTAGAAATTACAACAGCGTCAGATGAATGTCCAATAACAAGAAGATAGAGAAAAAGAAAAAGCTCATCAACTACGGTGTCACCACAGACTACAAAGGCGGACTCGCGCAATTTTTCAGGATTTATGCAGATCCCAAATACAGACCTCCCTGCTTGGCACTCAGCATCAAGGTTTGGAATTGGGGGTTAAGCCCCCAAATGATTCCCGGGCATGGCCACTGCTGCTGCTCACTGCTCCCCTCACCCCCAGGTGATGGTCGATGGGTCAAGTGCAGAGGATAATCTCACCACACCTACTGTGTGTGTGTGTGTGTGCGTGCGTGCGTGCGTGCGTGCGTGCGTGCGTGCGTGCGTGCGTGAGAGACAATCATTGGTACTTTATAACAGCAGGTACCAGAAGGTAAGAAAAGTTGCTTTTGCATAATATTGCGAAACAAAACGCCAGATAATGCCTTACCTCATACACACACCATAACAATACTTGTATGTTTAATGTGCCGACAATCCATCAAGCGGTGCGACGTCAAAGCCTACCAAAGTCGTACTAAAACATTTTGATATAATTTTGAGCGCCGTGTGTAATGTTCATATTTTCAATGGAACTTATAAAATCTTGGTGTTGTTCACTTGAGTCATATTGCCATCATACTGCAGTCTACACGTATATCTTATGTTTGACTGCCATCTACTGGTCACACTTATCATTACACCATGTACCAAATAAAATTGATTCGAGGTCGGTATGCAAAACCAGAATTATTCTGTAAGTTTATAAGGCGTACTTTTGAGTTTTGAAAGGGAAAAAGGATTTTAAGTGTGCCTTATAGTCCGGAAATGCTTTGGTAATTTATTGAACCAGAGAATTACGGCTGGACTCTAAAATGTACGTCTTGAGAGGTCCTATTGTGTGTGTCCAGAGAGGCAGTTGTAATAAACACAATGTGTCATCCTTCACTACAAGGTTCATTCCAGGCCGCGCAGCACATCATGAAGCTCCCAACACAGGTCCGCCGCTCCCCCGCCGTCGCGCTCGCGCTCTCCATCCACCGGGCCTTTCTGGAGCGGAACCCCGTGCGTCTACTGCGACTGGCCAGCAGGCTCACCTTCCTGCAGGGCTGCGCTCTGCACCGTCACCTGATGGCGAGCCGTAAGGACCTACTGCTGATTTACAGCCACGGCTGCAACAGCAGGAACTGTCGCTTCCCCCTTGATATTCTCTCCAAACTCCTATTTTTGGACAATTCTCTCACCACAGTTCTCTGTCAGACATACGGGGTGGAGGTCAATCAGGAGAATCAGGTGGCGTTCTCCAAGGCTGCTTTCTCTGAGCCGGAACAGGGAAAATTAAGCTGTCCTGTTTTTCACAATGTTTTGGAGAATAAACTGAAAGACCTCACCATTGGAAATATTGTTCATGGCTGTACTCGACTGAAATGAAGTAGTTGGAATGCTTTCTGCTCAGGTACTCATGCATTTTACAAGTGACTGAAGTTGCAATAGTTTGGACATCATTCTAAGAGCATTCTAAAATTGTTCTTAGCAAACCATATTGGTATAATGGCATAAAGATTGTCTGCACCACTGTCACCTACAACCATTAATAATTACTTTTGTAAATGGTAGAGGGATACAGTGGGGCAAAAAAGTATTTAGTCAGCCACCGATTGTGCAAGTTCTCCCACTTAAAATGATGACAGAGGTCTGTAATTTTCTTCATAGGTACACTTCAACTGTGAGAGACAGAAGGTGAAAAATAATCCAGGAATTTTAAAGAATTTATTTGTAAATTATGGTGGAAAATAAGTATTTTGTCAACCATTCAAAGCTCTCACTGATGGAAGGAGGTTTTGGCTCAAAATCTCACAATACATGGCCGCATTCATTCTTTCCTTAACACGGATCAATCGTCCTGTCCCCTTAGCAGAAAAACAGCCCCAAAGTATGATGTTTCCACCCCCCATGCTTCACAGTAGATATGGTGTTGATGGGATGCAACTCAGTATTCTTCTTCCTCCAAACACCATGAGTTGAGTTTATACCAAAATGGATACATGGATGATACAGCAGAGGATTGGGAGAATGTCATGTGGTCAGATGAAACCAAAATATAACTTTTTGGTATAAACTCAACTCGTCGTGTTTGGAGGAAGAAGAATACTGAGTTGCATCCCAAGAACACCATACCTACTTTGAAGCATAGGGGTGGAAACATCATACTTTGGGGCTGTTTTTCTGCAAAGGGGACAGGCCGATTGATCCGTGTTAAGGAAAGAAGGAATGGGGCCGTGTATTGTGAGATTTTGAGCCAAAACCTCTTTCCATCAGTGACAGCTTTGAATGGTTGATCACGTACTTATTTTCCACCATAATTTACAAATAAATTCTTTAAAATTCCTACAATGTGAATTCCTGGATTCCATCTCTCACAGTTGAAGTGTACCTATGATGAAAATTACAGACCTCTGTCAACATTTTAAGTGGGAGAATTTGCACAATCGGTGGCTGACTAAATACTTTTTTGCCCCACTGTAAATATTTTACAGCACCGTTTAATATAAATTGTATTTTTAGCCTAGAGGGAATGTATACCTGCTGGAGTATGTTGGTGCATCCGTGTTCTTATTTGTGGAATGCAAGTGAATAGTAGTATGTTTTTCAATAAATCATTTTGAGACGGTATTTCAGACCAATTTTCTGTTGTTACCAAACTCTTCCATCCATCCATTTTCTACCGCTTGTCCCGTTCAGGGTCGCTGGAGCCTATCTCAGCTGCATTCGGGAGGATGACGGTGTACACTCTGGACAAGTCGCCACCTCATCGCAGGGCCAACAGAGATAGACAGACAACATTCACATTCACACACTAGGGCCAATTTAGTGTTGCCAATCTGCCTATCCACAAGTGCATTTGTTTGGCGATGGGAGGAAGCCGAAGTACCCGGAGGGAACCCACGCAGTCCCGGGGAGAACATGCAAACTCCACACAGAAAGATCCCGAGCCCGGGATTGAACCCAGGACAATTCGGGACCTTCGTATTGTGAGGACCATGCACTAACCCCAGTTCAACCGTGCTGCCCACCAAACTCTTCCATTTTCTTATAATAAACAAAATGACTTTGGAATATTTAGGAGCCAGGAAATTTCACGACTGGATTTGTTGCACAAGTGGCATCCTATGAAAGTTCCACGCTGGAAATCACTGAGCGCGGCCCATTTTTCACCAATGTTTGTAGAAACAGTATCCATGCCTAAGTGCTTGATTTTTTTAGGACACCTAATTCTCATCATTTGGATGGGTGGCAAAAATACTTTTGGCAATGTAGTGTATTTTAGGCTTGTTTTTGAACTTTTGTAGCTTGTTTTTTGAACAATTTGCTCCAAAATGTGGGCGGGACTGCTGACGTCACCCTCAGAAGACTTGAGGAAAATTCATATTGTGTAGTATGGGCCTGATATACTAAATGTTTGTGTGTACTAAAACAAGTGCAAGCTTTATAGCACACATAAAGCTGATGTATTAAACGTGGGCAAAATGGATTGCATCTGTGAAGTGAATAGCACTTTTTCTCTAGTGACTCAAAGTGCTTAACATAGTGAAACCCAATATCTAATTTTTACATTTAAACCAGTGTGGGTGGCACTGGGAGCAGGTGGATAAAGTGTCTTGCCCAAGGACTCAACGGCAGTGACTCGGATGGCAGAAGCGGGGATTGAACCTGCAACCCTCAAGTTGCTGGCATGGCCGCTCTACCAACCGAGCTATACCGCCTGCAAGCAGCTCCTAAAAACCTGCTTGTAACTTGCTCACGGTAACATTTTTCAAATAAAAAATATAACAAGAACACCATTGGATAGCTTGTGTTACCATTAGTGGTTTACCAGAACATATATGTGTTAAAACTGTTGATGTTTTTCATAATTACTAAGTTTGTGTAACACATTTGATTTTACACACCTGTGGCCGGGCCAAGTGATTAGGACAGGGGTCACCAGGCACCAGGTAGCCCGTAAGGACCAGATGAGTAGCCCGCTGGCCTGTTCTAAAAATAGCAGCACTTACCAGTGAGCTGCCTCTGTTTTTAAAATTGTATTTATTTACTAGCAAGCTGGTCTCGCTTTGCTCGACATTTTTAATTCTAAGAGGGACAAAACTCAAATAGAATTTGAAAATCCAAGAAAATATTTTTAAAGACTTGGTCTTCACTTGTTTAAATAAATTCATGTTTTTTTTTTTACTTTGCCTCTTATAACTTACAGAAAGACCATTTTAGAGAAAAAATACAACCTTAAAAATGATTTTATAATTTTTAAACACATTTACCTTTTTACCTTTTAAATTCCTTCCTCTTCTTTCCTGACAATTTAAATCAATGTTCAAGTATTTTTTTTTTTTTATTGTAAAGAATAATGAATACATTCTTTTAGCTTCTGTTTTTTCGACGAAGAATATGTGTGAAATATTTCTTCAAACTTATGATTAAAATTCCAAAAAGTTATTCTGGCAAATCTAGAAATTTTTTAGAATCAAATTTAAATCTTATTTCAAAGTCTTTAGAATTTCTTTTCAAATTTTTGTTCTGGAAAATCTAGAAGAAATAATGATTTGTCTTTATTAGAAATATAGCTTAGTCCAATTTGTTTTATATTCTAACAAAATGCAGATTGGATTTTAACCTATTTAAAACATGTCATCAAAATTCCAACATTAATCTTAATCAGGAAAAATTACTAATTATGTTCCATAAATTCTTTTTTTAATTTTTTCAAAAAGATTCGAATTAGCTAGTTTTTCTCTACTTTTTTTTCGGTTGAATTTAGAATTTTAAAGTGTTGAAATTGAAGATAAACTATGTTTCAAAAGTTATTATTATTATTTTTTTTCCTGTTTTCTCCTCTTTTAAACCGTTCAATTAAGTGTTTTTTTTCCATCATTTATATTCTATAAAAACCTTCCGTAAAAGGACAAAAAATGTACGACGGAATGACAGACAGAAATACCCATTTTATATATATATATATATTAATGGTCAATTGAGAAAATTGGGCTATTTCAGGCAATTTTTAAGTGTGTATCAAACTGGTAGCCCTTCGCATTAATCAATACCCAAGAAGTAGCTCTTGGTTTCAAAAAGGTTGGTGACCCCTGGATTAGGACACCTGATTATGATCATTTAGATTGGTGGCCAAATACTTTTGGAAATATAGTGTATCAGGCTTTACATTTTTTGCAGCTCCAGACAGATTTTTTGTTGTTGTATTTTTGGTCCGATATGGCTCTTTCAACATTTTGGGTTGCCCGACCCCAGCTCTAAGAGTTGCACTATCGTCCTCTGGCCGCTTGGGGGCAGCAGAGAACCGCCCTTATGTAGTCGCTAACCAACGACTACATAAACTCGCGAGCACTTTTTTTAAATTTATTTTTTATTTTTACTAAAATAGTTGAATTTACACCGTCATTGCAAGGCAGCATATCGCTATATTACACGACCAGAACAATGGGAAGGTGTAAAAAAATAAATAAAAAAGTGCATATTAAAGTAAACCAAGCTCCAGCCAGTCAGTCAGTTCCGGGCAGTCAAACCGAGAAGAACCGAGCTTGAGCGACCCCAGCCCGGGCTCCCCCCCCCCCCTCTATCCGTCCAAAAACAACAACAGCGTGGACCTTAATGCTAAACCTTTCTTTTTTTTTTTTTTGATCGCACGGCGAAGTGGGAGGACGCTTTGACAATTTGTAATGGTGAAATATGAGAGAAGCGAGCCGGGGCGGGAGAAGAAGAGAAGAAGGAGACACATGGGAGAGGACTGATGACGAACACTTCATAGACTGAAGAAGAGGCTCTTAAGAACTCAATTTCACTTACAGGACACCAGGACGAGGATCCCCCTTTTCTTTGGCACACGCAGGATATTTCGTGGGGCAGAAAATGCTGCAGTTCTTGACGGCTTTAAGCTTTTGGTGGACTTTGTTCATGTGCAACATGAACACAAGTCATGCACAAGACAAGGCGTGAGTAACCCTGCTTCTATTTACTCTCAATTTAAAGTTCTTAAACATGTGATATTAAAAATACACCTTTGCAATGTTTTCAATTACAAAAAAAAAGACAATTAATGTTAATTGTTTGGAACAGTGGTTCTCAACCTTTTTTCATTGATGTACCCCCTGTGAACATTTTTTTAAATTCAAGTACCCCCTAATCAGAGTAAAGCATTTTTGGTTGAAAAAAAGAGATAAAGAAGTAAAATACAGCACTATGTCATCAGTTTCGGATTTTTTCAATTGTATAACAGTGCAAAATATTGTTCATTTGTAGTGGTCTTTATGGAACTATTTGGAGAAAAAAATATATAAAAATAACTAAAAACTTGTTGAAAAATAAACAAGTAATTCAATTATGAATAAAGATTTCTACACATACAAGTAATCATCAACTTAAAAGGGCCTCTTTTGGGATTGTAATAGGGATCCATCTGGATTCATGAACTTCCTTCTAAACATTTCTTCGCAGAAAAAGAAATCTTTAACATCAATATTTATGGAACATGTCCACAAAAAAATCTAGCTGTCAACACTGAATATTGCATTGTTGTATTTCTGTTCACAGTTTATGAACTTGTATTCATATTTTGTTGAAGTATTATTCAATAAATATATTTATAAAGGATTTTTGAATTGTTGCTATTTTTTAGAATATTTAAAAAAAAATCTCACTTACCCCTTGGCATACCTTCAAGTACCCCCAGGGGTACGCGTACCCCCATTTGAGAACCACTGGTTTAGAACATGCATGGCTTTAATAGATTGCCACTTATTGCTACATCAGATGTTGTTTCTTTCCAACAAACAGACTTTTAACAGCCTCAAAGTGGAAAAACATGTGGATTTCAAAACACACACACACACATTTTTGTATTTGTTACCTTCTTGAAAGCTCAGAAAAATGCCTACCTCTAGTATTATAATCATCAATCACTCCATCAATCAATCACATTTTATTTATATAGCCCTAAATCACAAGTGTCTGAAAGGGCTGCACAGGCCACAATGATGTTCTCGGCTCAGATCCCACATCAGGGCAAGGAAAAACTCAACCCACTGGGCTACAGTGAGAAACCTTGGAGGGGACTGCAGATCAAGTTATTCTTGTATAGCGCTTTTCTACCTTCAAGGTACTCAAAGCACTTTGACACAATGTCCAAGTTCACCCATTCACACACACATTCACACACTGATGGCGGTAGCTGCCATGCAAGGTGCTAACCATGACCCATCAGGAGCAAGGGTGAAGTGTCTTGCTCAAGGACACAACGGACGTGACGAGGTTGTTAGAAACTAGGGATCGAACCAGGAACCCTCTGGTTGCTGGCGCGATCACTCCCCCAGGGTGACCAGCGCGATGGACGTCGAGTGGATCTAGTTAATAGTGTGAGAGTCTGCTCGAGGACACAACGGACGTGGCGAAGTTGGTAGAAACTAGGGATCGAACCAAGAACCCTCTGGTTGCTGGCACGGTCACTCCCCCAGGGTCACCAGTGCGATGGACGTCGAGTGGATCGACTTAATAGTGTGAGAGTCCAGTCCAGCAGGGGGTCATCTTGAATGGAGACAGGCCAGCAGTGCAGAGACGTAACCAACTGATGCACAGATGAGTGGTCCACCCCGGGTCCCGACTTTGAACAGCTAGCGCATCATCTGTGGTAACCTATTGTGTGAGAGGGGGACAGAGCAGAAAAGAGACGGCAGATCAACTTGTCTAAATGGGGGGTCCATTTAAAGGCCAGAGTATACAAATGAGTTTTAAGATGGGACTTAAATGCTTAACAAATAAAAGTTGTAATTTTACTCAAATGAAAGTCCAAATTTTACAAAAAAACCCTGAACATTTGTGCAATATTATGATTATAGTTGGAATTTTACTCAATAATAGTCACAATCCTAGAAAAGCTTAACATTTCGGCAATTTTATTAAAATAATCGTAATTTTTCTCAACAAAAGTCACAATTGTATAAGAAAACTTTAAAATGTTGGCAATACCATAATAATAATCTTAATTTTATTTGGCAAAATTATGACGATAAATGTCGTAATTTTGCTCAAAAAATGTCACTATTTTACAAGAACAACACAAAAATTGGCAATATTGTGATAAAAGTCGGAATGCTGTCTGACAAATGTCACCATTTTGCTTTAAAATGGGGATCATTTTACATATAGTAATAATTTTTAAAGAAAATACGGCAATATTACAGAAACAGAAAGAATATGAGAAATTGTTCCCAATTTTATAAGAAAAAAAGTCGACACATTGAGAAAACACTGCTTTTCCTTTTTTTTTTTTTTTGTTTGTAATTGGTTTATAATGTTAATTATTTACTTCTAGTTATTACAGTATGTCTCTATACATATTTTTTTAGTTTTTTTAAATAAATTTTGGCCATAATGGGCACATTTCAATTTCTTACACACACTTGTTATTTCATATGTTGACCAGAGGGGGAGCACTTTTAAAACCGACACACAGTCAATTTGAAAATTCCCTGCTTTTTGGGACCACCCAAATTGTGATAGATTTCACCACCAGTGGTGCAAATGAGACATTCTGTATTAGATGCAATGGTTTTCCGTATTGGGACCATGATTTCGGTCCTAACTTGTTCATCGGTCCTCATGGAAGCTACTTTTCCTTGTTGAAGTCTCAAGAAGGGTAGAAATACAAGAACACACACACACATGCACGCATTGTTGTATTTGTTAAAAAATGCCCACCTCTTTAGGACTGCCCTAATTTTGATAGATTTCACCACCAACCTCTATTTTTTTGTTTTTTATAATGTGTTTAAGGCCGATGACAAACAAGTCACAGACCACAAATGGCCCCTCTGCCGTACTTTGGGCAACCCAGCTGTAGAAGCTAACTGTTGATGGCCATTATAGTCTTAATACCGGAGTGTATTTGTTCATCCTATGGTCACATATGGGACGCGGGTTGTCTGACATCAGCGCCGGAAGTTGTAAAATCAGCTGTTCACCTGGCGTTTTTTGAGGGGGATGAATAGGTAAGTCCTTCCTTACCTTGTTTTATCATATATTGCTGCCTTAGCACCTGTCAATGTTTACTTTTGTATGCACATTAAATCAACAAAAAATCCTGACTTTGGAGCAATGTTCACGGACTCTAGTATTTGGCTCCCTATTAGATGCAATGGTTTTCCGTTTTGGGACCATGATGTCGGTCCTAACTTGTTCACCGGTCCTCATATGGAAGGTACTTTTCCTTGTTGATGTCTCAAGAAGGGTAGAAATATAAGAACACACACACACACACACACACACACACACACACACACACACACACACACACACACACACACTTTTGTACTTGTTACCTTCTTAAGACCTCCGAAAAATGCCCACCTCTTTAGGACCTCCCTAATTTTGATAGATTTCACCACTAGGGGTGCAAATGAGATCTCTAATTTAATTTTTTTGTAATGTGCTTAAGGCCGATGACAAACGAGTCACTAACCACAGATGGCCTCTGTGCTGCACTTTGTGCAACCCAGCTGTAGAAGCTAACTGTTAATGGCCACTATAGTCTTAGTACCGTAGTGTATTTGTTCATCCTATGGTCACATATGGGACGCGGGTTGTGTTACGTCAGCACCGGAAGTTGTAAAATCAGCTGTTCACCTGGCGTTTTTTGGGGGGGTGAACAGGGAAGTCCTTCTTTACCTTGTTTTATCATACATTACTGCCTTAGTACCTGTCAATGTTTACTTTTTTATGCACATTAAATCAACAAAAAATCCTGACTTTGGAGCAATGTTCACGGACTCTCGTATTTGGCTCCCATATTAGATGCAAAGGTTTTCCATACTGGGACCATGATTTCAGTCCTATCTTTGTCACCGGTCCTCATATTGAAGGTAATTTTCCTTGTTGATGTCTCAAGAAGGGTAGAAATATAAGCACACACACACACACACACACACACACACACACGCACAACAACAACTTGGTGAAGGCCATGTGATTACATTTAAACACCTGATCCTAGCCGTCCGTGTAGATCAAACAAGTCCAGTTATTACTGAGGATTTTCTCATGACTCTTAGGAATTGCACTTGCCTCTGGCTGTAATACCAACCACCTGATCCTTCTCTCAGGCATGCAGGCTTGGTGTGCTCACTCCTAATTTTAATGGTATTCAGCAGGGCCGTAGCTCCAAATTCTGATACCCCACACACAAGATTCCTAAAGGGGTCTATCTTGAGTGGAGACAGGTCAGGAGCGCAGAGACGTCCCTAACTGATGCACAGATGGTCCAGACTTTGAACATCTGTGGTCACTTAATAAACTCTCCACACTGGAGAGGGGGCGGAACAAAAAACAGACGGCAGATCAACTGGTCTAAAAGGGGGATCTATTTAAAGGGTAGTGTCTACCAATGAATTTTAAGATGGGACTTAAATGCTTCAGCTGAGGTAGCATCTCTAACTGTTACCAGGAGGGCATTCCAGAGTACTGGACCCCGAATAGAAAACGCTCTATAGATCACAGACTGTTTTTGGGTTCTGGGAATCACTAATAAGCGGGAGTTCTTAGAACCTAGTAGAAGCATTTACGTCTCACCTTAAAACTCATTTGAATACTCTAGCCTTTAAATAGACCTCCTTTTTAGACCAGTTGATCTGCCGCTTCTTTTCTTTTTCTTCTCTGTCTCCCCCTCCCTTGTGGAGGGGGTCCGGTCCGATTACCATGGATGAAGTACTGGCTGTCCAGAGTTGGGACCCAGGATGGACCGCTCGTCGGGACCCAGGATGGACCGCTCGTCGGGACCCAGGATGGACCGCTCGTCGGGACCTAGGATGGACCGCTCGCCTGTGTATCGGTTGGGGACATCTCTACGATGCTGATCCGACTCCGCTTGGGATGGTCTCCTGTAGACGGGACTCTCGCTGCTGTCTTGGATCCGCTTTGAACTGAACTCTCGCGGCTGTGTTGGAGCCACTATGGATTGAACTTTCACAGTATCATGTTAGAGCCGCTCGACATCCATTGCTTTCGGTCCCCTAGAGGGTGGGGGGGTTGCCCACATATGAGGTCCTCTCCAAGGTTCTCATAGTCATCATTGTCACTGGCGTCCCACCGGGTGTGAGTTCTCCTTGCCCACTGGGTGTGAGATTTCCTTGCCCTTATGTGGGTTCTTCCGAGGATGTCGTAGTCGTAGTGGTTTGTACAGTCCTTTGAGACATTTGTGATTTAGGGCTATGTAAATAAACATTGATTGTACCCCGCCTTCCGCCCGATTGTAGCTGAGATAGGCGCTAGCGCCCCCCGCGACCCCAAAAGGGAATAAGCGGTAGGAAATGGATGGATGGATGATTGATTGACTGTCATTATTAACTTAAAGTGAACCTCACTTCTTTTTTTAAAATGTTGCCTGTCATTCACAATCCTTATATAAGCCAAGCACTCATTTTTCTTTTTTTTAATGCATTGTAAGTTGTGAATAAATGTCAGCTAAAGTCAGTTTACAATGGAGCCTATCGGAGTTGCTTGATCTTTTCTGCCCTTAAAACGCTTACATGAAACAACCAAACAGCAATGTTTTATATACAACCTGTAAGTATATATGTAATCTAGTAACAGGCACAGCCAAAAGTAACAAGTTATATTTATGTATATTGCTCATTTTAAGCACACGGGGCACACTCATTTCACAAATGCATCACATTGTTTACAGTCTCACTGATTACTAATCACTGCAGAGATCATGAGGGTCAGAAATCAGAAATCAGAAATACTATATTGATCCCCGAGGGGAAATTAAATTCAACAAACATAATAAAACATCACTTACTGTACAATGTCTGCTGTCACTGTGATGCCGACCTATGGGATGTGGATGTAATTTCTTTTAGATAAACTCATAATCCAGGCAGCACAGTGGGACAGGGGTTAGTGCATGGGCCTCACAATACAAAGGTCCTGGGTTCGATCCCCGGGCTTGGGGTCTTTCTGTGTGGAGTTTGCATGTTCTCCCCATGACTGTGTGGGTTTCCTTCGGGTACTCCGGCTTCCTCCCACCTCCAAAGACGTCCACTTGGGGATAGGCTGATTGGCAACCCTAAATTGGCCCTAGTGTGTGAATGTGAGTGTGTATGTTGTCTGTCAATCTGTGTTGGCCCTGCGATGAGGTGGCGACTTGTCCAGGGTGTACACCGCCTTCCGCCGAAATGCAGCTGAGATGGGCTCCAGCGCCCCCCGCGACCCTGAAGGGAATAAGCGGTAGAAAATTGATGGATGAACTCATACTCCTCAAACTAGGCATTCTAGTCTAAATTGGATGCCAACGTTGACAAATTCGTCAGATTATGTCCTCATCCTTCTATTCTCAAGGTGCAAGACATTTATGATCAGAATAAACTTTCACAAGCTCAGAAGCAAGAAAGCAGCTCACCAGCCACTGATGTCAATATAGAAACACAAACTATTTAGCTCTCTGAACACGGAGTCGCTATAAGTAGTTTGTGTTAGCGCTTATAATAAAAAAAATATCACTAATACTTGGTTAATAAGCAAGTCAGAAAATGTAAATGGAGTATTGTTGGCGGTTTTTGGATGGCTATTCAGAGGGCTTTATGGGCGGAATAGAGGACCTCCAATTGACTTCATTGTAAGTTGACTTTTATTTATTAGTTTGAATTCATGAAGAAAATACATCCATCTTTTTGTCTCTCATTATGATTGTGAGCGATAGGCAAAATTCCGAAAAAAGTGCAGTTCCCCTTTAGATAATATTATCAATCTGTCAGGTTTTCCTTTTAATTTAGAGCAGTGGTTCTCAAATGGGGGTACGCGTACCCCCGGGGGTACTTGAAGGTTTGCTAAGGGGTACGTGAGATTTTTTTTAAATATTCTAAAAATAGCAACAATTCAAAAATCCTTAATAAATATATTTATTGAATAATACGTCAACAAAATATGAATTGAAGTTCATAAACTGTGAAAAGAAATGCAACATTGCAATATTCAGTGTTGACAGCTAGATTGTTTGTGTACATGTTCCGTAAATATTGATGTTAAAGATTTTTTTTTTGTGAAAAACTGTTTAGAATTAAGTTCATGAATCCAGATAGATCTCTATTACAATCCCCAAAGAGGGCACTTTAAGTTGATTATTTCTAGGGGTGTGGGAAAAAATCGATTCGAATACGAATCACGATTCTCACGTTGTGCGATTCAGAATCGATTCTCATTTTAAAAAAAATAAATTTTTATTATTATTATTATTACTTTTTTTTTTATAAATTCAACAAAACAATACACAGACATACCATAACAATGCAATCCAATTCCAAAACCAAACGTGACCCAGCAACACTCAGAACTGCAATAAACAGAGCAATTGAGGAGACACAAACACGACACAGAACAAACCAAAAGTAGTGAAACAAAAATGAATATTATCAACAACAGTATCAATATTATTTATAATTTCACCATAGCAGTGATTAAAAAGTCCCTCACTGACATTATCATAAGACATTTATAAAAATAAAAAAGAACAATAGTGTCACATAGGCTTACACTTGCATTGCATCTCATAAGCTTGACAACACACTGCGTCCAATATTTTCACAAAGATAAAATAAGTCATATTTTTGGTTCGTTTAATAGTTAAAACAAATGTACATTATTGCAATCAGTTGATAAAACATTGTCATTTACAATTATAAAAGCTTTTTACAAAAAGCTACTACTCTGCTAGCATGTCAGCAGACTGGGGTAGATCCTGCTAAAATCCTATGTATTGAAAGAATACAGAATCATTTTGAATCAGAAAAATATCGCTTTTGAATCGAGAATCGCGTTGAATCGAAAAAATCGATATATTATCGAATCGTGACCTCAAGAATCGATATTGAATCGAATCGTGGGACACCAAAGATTCGCAGCCCTAATTACTTCTATGTCTAGAAATCTTTATTTATAATTGAATCACTTGTTTATTTTTTAACAAGTTTTAAGTTATTTTTATATCTTTTTTTCCAAATAGTTCAAGAAAGACCACTACAAATGAGCAATATTTTGCACTGTTATACAATTTAATGAATCAGAAACTGATGACATAGTGCTGTATTTTACTTTTTTATCGCTTTTTTTCGACCAAAAGTGCTTTGCTCTGATTAGGGGGTACTTGAATTAAAAAAATGTTCACAGGGGGGTACATCACTGAAAAAAGGTTGAGAATCACTGATTGAGAGTGGGGATGTAACAACAAAGGCTAATAATTCTAACCGCAATAAAACTCCCGGCAGTTACTTTTTACTGTTTTAAATTAAACCGTTAAAAAAACCGTGACTGATAACTATCCATCCGTCCTTCCATTTCTACCGCTTGTCCCATTTTGGGTCGCGGGGGGTGCTGGAGCCTATCTCAGCTGCATTCGGGCTACACTTTTTGATAAACTCACAGACTGACTAGTGCTGGCTTGTTAGCCAGCCTAAACGCTAACATGAGTTTGTTGTCTGTCTGTGTTGGCCTGGTGATGAGCTGGCGACTTGTCCAGGGTGTATCCCGCCTTCCGCACGAATGCAGCACCACCCGTGACCCTGAAAGGGACAAGCAGTAGAAAATGGATGGATGGACGGAGTACAATGCTCTTTATCGTCTTTTACATGTGTAGAAACGACATACCTCAATATAAACTTGCATAAACATATTGCTATTTGAGAAACTAGGATGTTCAATTGTGTACATTCAACCTATAAGTTGTGCTTGCTGTCTTAGTACAAAGTGATCAATGAATATCCAAAGAAATACGATACAAACGGTTTTTTTTTTTAACAACATGATTAACAGAAAGTGAACTCGGGCGATGTCAAGTCAACCAGAAATAAGGCCAAGTGAACACTCAATTTGCCTTCCTCAATAATATTTTGTCAATCTTTCACACTGATTTTTTTTAGAAACTTTTAGAAATGTAAATGGAATAAGATAAACATATTCAAACACTCAAATAATATCATGACTCTTAAAAAGCCAGAACATTATTTAATGCTTATTTTGCCCAAAACGTATATTGTGTGTCTATTTATATTAGACATTTTTAAAAAAGTACAACTTGGTTAAAACGTTTTAGTGTGAGTGTGTGTATAAGTACTTTCTGAGCAAATTCAACAATATCGCAATAATAATGATAACCATTATAATTTTGCTCACAATGACATTTTCATATTGTACATCCATACTTCAGAATGTAAAGTAGAGATTAGCTGATTGACGTATGACTATAGTCAGTGGATGATAGGAATGGTATAAATACACCATTATTATTTTTGTTATATTATTATAAGTGCATCTTCTCGGGCAGGCCTAGGCAATTATTTTACTCGGGGGGCCAGATTTGTATAAAAAAAAGTGTGTCTGGGGGCCCGTATATGTACTTTCAGGAACACTAATACAAAACCTCACAATAATGATTGAAAGCTAAAAACGTTATGACATACCGCCTTAAAAAAAGGAATGGAATATGCCTTTTTTTTTTTATTGAATGAGTCATCCAGTGTGTACATAACAATAAAGAATGTGGAATTTACAATATTAACTATCAAGGATAAAATACTGAATATTGACAACATATTTTACAATCATCCAAAACACAACCAAAATGCCCACAGAGGGTAAAAAAAAAACCCCCACCGACAATCTGAGATATTTCATAGTGACCAAAGTAACTAATTAGATGACCATAGTAACTAATTAGATGACCATATTAACTAATTAGATGACTAAATTACCGTATTTTTCGGAGTATAAATCACAGTTTTTTTCATAGTTTGGCCAGGGGTGTGACTTATACTCAGGAGCGACTTATGTGTGAAATTTTAAACACATTACCGTAAAATATCAAATAATATTATTTCGCTCATTCACGTAAAAGATTAGACGTATAAGATTTCAGGGGATTTAGCAATTAGGAGTGACAGATTGTATGGTAAACTTATAGCATTTTCCATATGTTATAGTTATTTGAATGACTCTTACCATAATATGTTAAGTTAACATACCAGCCACCTTCTCAGTTGGTTATTTATGCGTCATATAACGTACACTTATTCAGCCTGTTGTTCACTATTCTTTATTTATTTTAAATTGCCTTTCAAATGTCTATTCTTGGTGTTGGATTTTATAAAATACATTTCCCCAAAAAATGCGATTTATACTCCAGTGCGACTTAAATGTTTTTTTCTTTCTTTATTATGCATTTTCGGTAGGTGTGACTTATACTCCGAAAAATACGGTAACTAGTATATCATGCAGATTCCAAGCATTGACAGACTTGGTATCGTTGAAGACTTACGGTCATTAGAAAACATCACTACACATCATAATGGCAGCTACACTTTCCATCTTAAAGACCTAAAAATATTATTTGGGAATGTCCGGGGGGCCAGATTGAAAAGCTCCCCGGGCCTTTATTTGCCCAGGTCTGTTCTAGGGGTTAAGTCTCCCCCGGTCTTTAAAACCTAGTTACGACTCTGTTTCCATCTTTAATGCAGGGTCTTTGAACGCACCACAGTTATGAAACGTCAGAGTGAAACTTGTGCATAACTTTCTCTTGTGCTGCCACGGATTTTATTTATTATATTCTAACCTTACTTCTATCATGTCATCCAAAATGCTGGTGATATGTGTGATTGCTTATAGTTGAGCTTTGATGACGTTATAACGTCTGTGTTTAGTGACGTGTTCAATGTTAGGTTTGCTGCTATCCGGGTTGAACAAAGGATTTAGCATTTTTAATAGGATGTGTTCTGTGTAGGTAATGTTAGACATTATTAATTTGATTCAAGCAACCTTATTATTGAACTCTCACGGCTATAATAAGTTTGTATTAACATTTACAACGTCTGTTTTTAGCAGAAACAAAAAAACATTTGTTGATCTTTACAAAAGCCCAGGGCACTACCTGTCTTTGGGGCCCCACTTTCCCCTCCACTTCTACGGCCATGGTTGTCATAAGCAAAGGCAGCGAATACAGATGCTTTTTGGACTTTAAGAAAAGCAATATTTACATTGGGAGTAATCTTTCATGCATGACCTACTGTATAAGACCCCATTGCTCATTTTATGTGAATATAAAATGGTACTCAGTTGAGCGTAGACCTCTGCCAAGCATCAGCTCTTGTGCTCGTCATTGTCAGTTTCTGCAGTGTGCTTTGACAAGGATGAGGCAGTCTACGGCAATAAATGGTCTAAAACACACGAGACAAATCTGCAGAGTTGGATAGAGTAGCCAAAAATTGTACTCAAGTAAGAGTACTGTTACTTTAGAGCAGGGGTCTCAAACTCAATTTACAAACTCTTCCTGGCTACAATAGGGGGCGGGGTTGGGGATGGCGGGGGTGTATATTGTAGCCTGGAATAGTTAGGGCTGCATGGGATTCTGGGTATTGGTTCTGTTGTGTTTATGTTGTGCTACGGTGCGGAAGTTCTCCCAAAATGTGTTTGTCATTTTTGTTTGGTGTGGGTTCACAGTGTGGCACATATTTGTAACAGTGTTAAAGTTGTTTATACGGCCACCTTAAGTGTGACCTGTGTGGCTTTTGATCAATTATGTCTTGCAGTCGCTTACTGCGTCTACCAAAGCCAAATACAACATGTAGCTGGGCTGGCACGTTGTTTTTACAGATTGTAGAGGAAGTTAAAGGCAGTGCCTCCACGGTGTCCTTGTTGTTTGAGTGAAATTCGGGAGAATGATTACCCCTGGAGGGGGTTTAAAAATTGGGAGTCTCCCGGAAAAATCGAGGGTATACAAGTATGACGCTGTAAACCGATATTCATCTAAAACTCAAGGGCCGCGTGTTTGAGACCCCTGCTTTAGAGTAATATAACTCAAGTAAAAGTAACAATAAATCATCCAAATAATTTATTGAGTAAGTATTCAGTGAAAAAAAACTACTCGATTGTACTTGTATTGGTGAGTAGCTTTGGGTTTATTTAGTAGCTATTTTTCCTTGGTACTTGCACCATGAATTGATTAACGTGGACCCCGACTTAAGTTGAAAAACGTATTCGGGTGTTACCATTTAGTGGTCAATTGTACGGAATATGTACTGTACTGGTCAGTCTACTAATAAAAGTCTCAATCAATCAATCAAAACAAGACAAGCACCTCTACGTTTTTCTTTTTTTAATGCGTTTTAATTCTTCAAATTGGCAACTAATGTAGCTAATGGGAGTACGCTATTGCTGTGCCCTTTAAAAAGTAAAAACATCTAAAACCTGCCAACATTTACATCTCTGCACCTGAGTATTCGTGATATTGTTGTTATAAGCGCTGACGCAGACAAACTTTTTTTTTTAGTGGTGCCGTGACCACAGAGGGCACAATAGCTTGTGCTGTTGTATTGACATGTTGTGCCGGTGAGCTGGTGCATCACCTCTGAATTAGTGAAAGTTAATTCTAGATTATAAATTATGCCTCTCGCCTGGATAGTGAAAAGATGCAGCCTTAAACCGAGAAGTTAGTTAACTTTGACATCCAATTTAGACCTGGCGATGGCAATAAAGATGCGTAAAAACGGTCATTTGGACGTAACTTTTTTTTCCCTCTGGGTGGATTAAGATGAAATATTAATCTAAACAATGAGATGTTAACATTCCATGAGTTAGTATCCCAGTGAGAGCAGACATTGCACAGTAAGTGACTTTTTTTATTTTGTTCGTAGTTCGTATTTCTTGTTTCGCACTTAGCAATACTGCTGCATGATGTTTCACTAAAGCTGAATCTGTTTAGCGCACATCCTCTAAAACTCGTAGCTCATCCTCCTTATATTCAGGCTCAAAAAGATAAGGTTCTGGATCTTCCTTTGTCACAAAGTAGTCTTTTATGGCTCTCATGAAGTCTGTCATGATTTGTGCAATGTCGTTGAATGGAAAAGCGAACGTTGTAATGCGTCTGTGAAATGAATGTCGCCGTATGCTTGAAATGAGCAACATATGTAAATATTACATGTTGTTAATGTGTCTGGTATTACATATATAATTACAGTGTGTATATTAAATGTCGTTTGAGATTTTTGGATGTTTTTTAGAACGCTTTATAGGTGGAATAGATCAACTCCCATTGGCTCCATTGTTAGGTGACTTATTTACGAGTTAAAAAAAATAAATACATATGTGTGCTTGCCTTATATAATGGTTGTAAATGATAGGCAACATTCCAAAAAAGTGTAGTTCCCCTTTTAAGTAGACATGTTCAAATCACTTGCAATGACTCATTGGCGGCATGTTTTGCAGATTATTTTACCATTGTTTGGACTTTTGGAATACAAACAAAGCACTTTTTTAGCACTAATTTATTTTTGGGTTTTGTTTGAAAAGAGGCTTTTGCATAATGAGTAATTTTTTATTATTTATGTATTTATTTATGTATTTATTCTTATTATAATATGACCGCTTTAAAATGTTTTACAACATAAACAGCAGGTCTAACTCTAAAATACACAAATAATGATGTCTTATTCAGAGAATGACATAAGTGGAGGGACTTTTTCTAGCAAAAAATTAAAATGCTGTAGCAGTCTTTCTCACAAATTAGCAATGGCCAGAAGTACGGTGGAGTGCGTGGTGTCAATATGTGGTAATTATAAAATTTGCACGATTGTCTATGATGCATGTATTTTCTTTAAAAAGTAAAAAAAATTCATACATACATTCTAAAGACATATCTGTGTTTTTAGTTGTCAGTAAAACTGGATGATCAATAAACATCAAATCGACATTCAGGTTTTAATTAGAGCTATAATCGAACCGCAAAAGGCGGATGTTTTTTTTTTTTTTTTAATGACAGACATGTACGCCAATCAGAATTCTTGAGCCTCGCGTCCTTTGCCTCCTAGCCAATCAGAAGTGTTTCCGAAACAGCATATTTTGTGTGATCGACATGTCAATCCATTGACACTTTGCCGTCATCGATACATTGCTATGTCTGTGTGTGTTTGTTAAACATCGCTGTCAGCACCTTTATTTAACAACATGATTAACTGAACACAGTGAGCCCTCTTTTTAGTCATCCACAGTCTTTGTGTCGGTGGGAAGAGAGCAAAACCTCTAGCACGCTTCCCTACGCACGACTTGCAAGTGAAAAATTACGCAAAGTAACCCAAATTAAGAGAACAAATATGACGTCAAAGCCACACGTCCTGTTGCGGGAATATTTCGGCTTCAAATCGGATGGGCAATATGAGCCCATCAACGCAGACGGATGAATGAGCGAATGTGCCTTGATGGCAACTAATAAAATGAGAACCCAACCTCGTTGTTTTTAACTGCGGAAAAAAATGCACTTTTAGATGTTTATTGTTTGTATAGATGTCCGATAATGGCTTTTTTGCCGATATCAGATAGTCCGATTTTGTCCAACTCTTAATTCCCAATTCCGATATCAACCGATTTCGATATATATACAGTCGTGGAATTAACACATTATTATGCCTAATTTTGTTGTGATGCCCCGCTGGTTGCATTAAATAATGTAACAAGGTTTTCCAAAATAAATCAACTCAAGTTATGGAAAAAAATGCCAACATGGCACTGCCATATTTATTATTGAAGTCACAAAGTGCATTATTTTTTTTTAACATGTCTCAAAACAGCAGCTTGGAATTGGGGACATGCTCTCCCTGAGAGAGCATGAGGAGGTTGAGGTTGGGGGGGCGGAGTTTAGGTGGGTTATAGGGGGTAGTGGGTAGCGGGGGTGTATATTGTAGCGTCCAGGAAGAGTTAGTGCTGCAAGGGACCCGGGTATATGTTCTGTTGTGTATATGTTGTGTTTATGTTGTGTTACGGTGCGGATGTTCTCCCGAAATGTGATTGTCATTCTTGTTTGGTGTGGGTTCACAGTATGGCACATATTTGTAACAGTGTTAAAGTTGTTTATACGGCCTGTATGGCTGTTGATCAAGTATGCCTTGCATTCACTTGTGTTTGTGAAAAGCCGTAGATATTATGTGACTTGGCCGAAACGCAAAGGCAGTGCCTTTAAGGTTTATTGGCGCTCTGTACTTCTCCCTACGTCCGTGTACCACTTCGCACAGCGGCGTTTTAAAAAATCCTAAATTTTACTTTTTGGAACTGATACCGATAATTTCCGAGCATTTATCGTCCGATATTATCGGACATTTGTTTAAGTAAAATTTTTGCCTACAAAGATGAGAGTCCATTTTATTTTAGTGTTTGTTGATTTATGTAGGTTAACTAAAATATATTTACCTTTCAATTGCAGTACAATGTTAAACCATTCTACAGTAATGAGAAATAAAAGTGTATATCTTTTTAAATAGTTACTTGCATTATTATATATTATGATTACATCAGTGCTTCATTTTGTCAAAAAATAATGCTGATAATATCGTTTATCTGCAATGATTTGTAGGTTTTTATTAATTATTTCTTCAGTTTAAGAGCAGGTTGTAGACAAAAACTCTTAAGTCTGTCTGCATAAAGTCACATTTGGTTTAATAAATTATTGCATATTGTTCTAATGTGTGGGACCTTAAGACAGTATGTTGATTGACAGTCTAAAGCAGCAGTGTCAAAGTGAAGGCCCGCGGGCCAGATCCGGCCTGCAAATGAATGATCTACGACTCCCGGGATGATATTTGATTAGTATTAGAACCGGCCCGCAGGTCACAGCTGCCTGCTGCTGTTTTGCACGCACCAATACTCCAGCAGTGTTGGCTCTACGAATTTTCAAAATGGGGTCCCAGGGACCCCAACAAGTCATACAAATGGGGTCCCACAGTAAATTTTTGGGGTCCCATTTTTTGTAACCGTTTTGAAAACAAATGATAAATGTATGCATAATCCTGTTATAGCTCACATTCTATATTGTGTTTTGGAAAAAGGTTGTCATAAACGTTGCTTGAATCACTAGAGAAAATAATACACAAAAAACATTTTTTTTTATGTATATGTAAATTTATTCAATGATAAATATTCATTCACTTTCTTCTTTCCTTCATGGATCCAAACTTTACCGCTGCCGGTATTTTTTTCTATATTTTTATTGTAATATTTTCAAAATAAGTTTGTTCTGTTTTTGGCCAAAGTAAGAGAAAGAAAGCAATCTAAAGTTGTATTTATTTTTTAGTTTTAATGCCATGATTTTAATAGTCCGGCCCGCGTGTGTACAGATTTTCCTCCATGCGGCCCTTGACCTAAAATAAGTTTGACATCCCTACTCTAAAGTAACATGTCTTCTTTCAATTTTTATCTTTGCAGTGTTATGCATTTTTATATTTATAACATTAAAAATTGCAATATCAATTTTGGAGAGGAATATTGCAATTAGGTTTTTTCCACAATTGTGCAGCCCTAGTTATTTTTTATATTTTTCTTGTTACATTATATCGTGCTGCTATAATTTTCAATTGTTGTTCCTTATTTTACTACTACAATCATCTAACACAGGTTGCATTTATACCCCTGGTTTATTGACAATATATTATGCCCTCCCTGAATATTGAAATTTAGTTTGCCAAATAGGTAAACAGTCCTGTAGAGATTAAACAACTTTTAACTTGAGGTAATTTAAAGATAGTCTCCACAATTAAAACAATGAAAAACTAAGCCCACAAAGGAGAGCATATTTATATGCACATATAGTACATGTAGGAATCATGTTAAATCAACAGTGCAGCATGGTATAAACTGAAAAAAAGCAATGCAACAATACAAAATACAGGATGGCTCTTAAGCCACGAGGTTTAATGCTAACATTCAAGGGATGGGCCCACTAACAGGCTAACAAAAATTTGCACTGCAATCGTTTTTAAACCTTTGCAAATAACAAACAGGATTTTGAGTACCGTATTTCCTTGACTTGCCACAGGACATATAGTAGGCGCCTGCCTTGAATTACTGCCGGGTCAAACTCACTTCGCAAAATAATTAGCGCATGCTTAGTATTACCGCCTGGTCAAACTCGTGACGTCACGAGTGACACTTACCCGGGCATAATTTTCAAAATCAAGGAGGCTGATTTCTATACTGGTAATTTGAAATCGCATAAAGGGAAGAATATTAAGAGCTAGTCAGTAGGATTTAAGGTCCAAGCTTACATCACACTCAATTTTTTACTGCATGCCTTTGGTAAGTGCCGGAGTGAGAAGAGGTTTTATAATAATTAGCCAATGCTTACTTTTACCGCATGCCTTTGGTAAGCCCAGGGGTGAGAAGAGGTTTTAAATTAATTAGCGCCCCGGCGGCAATTCAAGGAAATACGGTAAATGAAATTGACATAAAACATCAAATGCATTTCTATTTACAGATAAAGGTGTATTCACCAAGTTCTGTGGAAACAAATATTGACTGCTAACTTCTTAGTGCTGGGCCAGTCTTCTACTCTCTGAACATTGTTTTGTGTACTGACTAACTATGGAAAACTGTTGCTCAAACTTTTAATTTGAAAGCAAATATCATCATCAGTGTTTTGTGGACCATAATTGGTGGGAAATTGCAGCACATATATCACCCGGAAAGTGAAATCTTGCAAAATCTTCTAAAAAAAAAAAAAATATATATATATATATATATATATATATATATATATATTTTTTTTTTTTTTTAACGTGGCGCCTCAACCATCCATCCATTTTTTACCGCTTGTCCCTTTTTGATGTGACAGGAAAGGAATAGACAAACGGTACACTATCGTTTCTAAGGTGAAAGGTACATTTTTACCATGATCCAAATGGCAAAAAGACAATTCTAATTTCTTCTTCTGTTCGTCTGTCTGTACGTTAGGCTGGTTTGGACATTTGAGGTATGGAATAGTTGGACGGGATACCACTGTTTATATTCTGAGGCCCTTCGTATACTTTTCTCTGGTACCTGTGAGGGACAAGAAGAAAACCACGGGGGAGAAGTTGTTCCTCGTTTTCAAACGACAAAGGAGCAACAGTAATTAGTCTAATGAAATTGAGTAAAGGCCGAATTTGTGTCTGTCAGACTGTCTGGATGAAAGTTGGCAGGCCACTTCCTGTTTTTGATATTGGAGGTAGGAGTAGACCAAAAGGACATTGTCATTTAATGCCAGAGGATGAATCTATATCATTGTGTTCACATTTTTTTCAAACGATTAGGGGCAAGCGGTAGGACATGGATGAATGGAAAATTACAAAAACAGAGAGTTTTGTATTTGGTTAATATGTCCACATGTTAAAACAGGCCAATTCCTAGTTTCGAAATTGGAGGTAAGGTAAGGGATGGCTCCCAAATTCGGTGGCTTGTGCAGCCCTTTGAGACAGTCGTGATTTAGGACTATATAAATAAACTTTGATTGATTGATACTTTTATAGGCATTGACTGAATTACATCTGTACTACCAGGTATCGATTAACCTAAAATCAAATGGTGCGATATTTTGATAC
>NC_084636.1:22159111-22256611 GCF_033978795.1 Nerophis ophidion
AAAATGAAGTTTATGAGTTTGAACATCAAATATCTTGTCTTTGTAGTGCATTCAATTGAGTATGTGTTGAAAGGGATTTGCAAATCATTGTATTCTGTTTATATTTACATCTAACACAATTTCCCAAATCATATGGAAACGGGGTTTGTATATATATATATATATATATAAATATACTGTATATATATATATATATATATATATATATATATATATATATATATATATATATATCAATCAATCAATCAATCAATGTTTACTTATATAGCCCTAAATCACTAGTGTCTCAAAGGGCTCCACAAACCACTACGACATCCTCGGTAGGCCCACATAAGGGCAAGGAAAACTCACACCCAGTGGGACATCGGTGACAATAATGACCCAGTGGGACGTCGGTGACAATGATGACTATGAGAACATGATACTGTGAAAGATCAATCCATAATGGATCCAACACAGTCGCGAGAGTCCAGTCCAGAGCGGATCCAACACAGCAGCGAGAGTCCCGTTCACAGCGGAGCCAGCAGGAAACCATCCCAAGAGGAGGCTGATCAGCAGCGCAGAGATGTCCCCAGCCGATACACAGGCGAGCAGTACATGGCCACCGGATCGGACCGGACTCCCTCCACAAAGGAGAGTGGGACATAGAAGAAAAAGAAAGGAAACGGCAGATCAACTGGTCTAAAAAGGGAGTCTATTTAAAGGCTAGAGCATACAAATGAGTTTTAAGGTGAGACTTAAATGCTTCTACTGAGGTAGCATCTCGAACTGTTACCGGGAGGGCATTCCAGAGTACTGGAGCCCGAAATGAAAAAGCTCTACAGCCCGCAGACTTTTTTTGGGCTTTGGGGATCACTAATAAGCCGGAGTCCTTTGAACGCAGATTTCTTGCCGGGACATATGGTACAATACAATCGGCAAGATAGGATGGAGCTAGACCGTGTAGTATTTTATACGTAAGTAGTAAAACTTTAAAGTCACATCTTAAGTGCACAGGAAGCCAGTGCAGGTGAGCCAGTACAGGCGTAATGTGATCAAACTTTCTTGTTCTTGTCAAAAGTCTAGCAGCCGCATTTTGTACCAACTGTAATCTTTTAATGCTAGACATGGGGAGACCCGAAAATAATACGTTACAGTAATCGAGGCGAGACGTAACAAACGCATGGATAATGATCTCAGCATCTTTAGTGGACAGAATGGAGCGAATTTTAGCGATATTGCGGAGATGAAAGAAGGCCGTTTTAGTAACGCTTTTAATGTGTGCCTCAAAGGAGAGAGTTGGGTGGAAGATAATACCCAGATTCTTTACCGTGTCGCCTTGTTTAATTGTTTGGTTGTCAAATGTTAGAGTTGTATTATTAAATAGAGTTCGGTGTCTAGCAGGACCGATAATCAGCATTTCCGTTTTTTTGGCGTTGAGTTGCAAAAAGTTAGCGGACATCCATTGTTTAATTTCATTAAGACACGCCTCCAGCTGACTACAATCCGGCGTGTTGGTCAGCTTTAGGGGCATGTAAAGTTGGGTGTCATCAGCATAACAGTGAAAGCTAACACCGTATTTGCGTATGATGTCACCTAGCGGCAGCATGTAGATGCTGAAGAGTGCAGGGCCAAGGACCGAACCCTGGGGAACTCCACACGTTACCTTAACGTAGTCCGAGGTCACATTGTTATGGGAGACACACTGCATCCTATCAGTAAGATAAGAGTTAAACCAAGACAGGGCTAAGTCTGACATACCAATTCGTGTTTTGATACGTTCTAATAAAATATTATGATCGACAATATCGAAAGCAGCGCTAAGATCGAGGAGCAGCAACATAGATGACGCATCAGAATCCATCGTTAGCAATAGATCATTAGTCATTTTTGCGAGGGCTGTCTCCGTGGAGTGATTTGCCCTGAAACCGGATTGAAAGGTTTCACATAGATTGTTAGACGCTAAGTGTTCATTTAACTGCTCCGCAACAATTTTTTCGAGGATTTTTGAAATAAAGGGAAGGTGAGACACCGGTCGGTAGTTTACCATGAGGTCAGGATCGAGGTTAGGTCTTTTAAGAAGAGGATGAATAACCGCTTTTTTGAATGCTAGGGGAACAGTGCCCGAGGAAAGTGATAAGTTTATAATATTTAGCACTGATGGACCTAATAATACTAAGAGCTCCTTGATCAGTTTCCCAGGAAGAGGGTCAAGTAAACATGTTGTTTGTTTTATTCCATTTACACGTTGTAACAATTCCTCTAATGTTATTTCCTCAAAACGAGAGAAACTATTTTGGAGGGCAGTATCCGCCGTATATACCATCGTGTCAGTGTTAATAGAACCCCGTTGTAGCTGGGACGCATTGTCTTTAATCTCCTTTCTAATGACTTCAATTTTCTTACTAAAGAATTGCATAGAGTCATCAGCTGAGTGGGTGGAGCTACTGGAAGGAGTCCCTTGTTGGGTTAGCGATGCTACCGTACTAAACAAAAATTTAGGATCGTTTTTATTACGGTGGATGAGATTTGAGTAATAATTAGCTTTAGCTAAGGTAAGCATGCGTTTATAAGTTATTAAACCATCACTAAATGCTTGATGGTGCACCTCAAGTTAAGTCGTGCGCCATTTGCGTTCCAGCTTTCTGCATAATAATTTCTGAGCTCTAGTTTCTTCTGTAAACCACGGGGTGCGCTTTTTTGGAGCCTTTTTTAACTTTAGCGGTGCTATGTTATCAATGGTTTCGCGCAGGGCGCCGTTAAAGTTGTTAGTGAGGTTATCAATAGAGCCCACATACTTTGGGAATGGTGCCATTACCGAGGGCAGTAGGTCAGCAAGAGTTGTCGTTGTGGCCGTATTAATGTTGCGGCTGCTATAGCAGTTATTATTATTATTAGTTTGACGAACATGCGTCTGAACCTCGAATTTTATAAGGTAATGATCGGACAATACTTTAGTATACGGGAGTATCGTAACTTTGGAAGCGGTGATACCCCTGACAAGCACTAAGTCTATCGTATTACCGTTGCGATGCGTGGGTTCATTTATTATTTGTGTGAGACCACAGCTATCAATTATAGTCTGGAGCGCTACGCACGATGGGTCCGATGGGGTATTTATATGGATATTAAAGTCCCCCATTATGATTATATTATCGGCGTGTGTCACTAGATCAGCAACGAACTCTGAGAATTCATTGATAAAGTCCGAACAGGGCCCTGGGGGGCGGTAGATAACAGCCAGGTGTAGAGGCAGCGGTGTGACAGACCTCATAGTAAGCACCTCAAACGATTTATATTTATTATTTATGTTAGGACTAAGGTTAAAGTTTTCGTTGTATATTAGTGCGACCCCCCCACCCCTTTTAAGCGGACGGGCAATATGCGCATGTGTAAAGTTAGGAGGACATGCCTCATTTAGCGCAAAAAAGTCGTTTGGTTTAAGCCAGGTTTCACTGAGACCGATGACGTTAAGATTGTTGTCTCTGATGATATCATTAACTAACAACGTTTTGGGAGACAATGATCTTATGTTTAAAAAACCTATATTATAGGTAGTGGGCTGTTTTAGGGAATTTTTGATCAAATTATCCGTAGTAGCAATATTAATAATGTTGTGTTTATTATGCCCAGTGCATTCAGTATAATTACGACCATATCTAGGAATTGATACGACGGGAATGTTCCGATTGTTTGATTGTTGCTTTGATAAACTGCACGCATCATGGTTAGCCTCCTCAGTAACGGGGATTTTCCGATTGTTTGTTTGTTGCTTTGATAAACTGCACGCATCATAGTTAGCCACCTCAATAAAACACATGTCCAACTCTGAAACACTCAAAGCAGAAAAAACTTGTTCTAATTTAACAGACTCCTTACCCAGACCAGTAGTCTCGCATCCTTTATTTAAATCCGTCTTCAGGGTGGAGGGAAGTGGTGTTCTGTGGGGATTAGCCTTCTGCTTTGTTTTTAGCCCCGCTCGACATCCGCGTTTCCGATCACACCGCTGGCGTCTGCTCCGTAGACGGCCCCCGCTGCTACTAGACTCCGCTGCTTCACAGGCCGCTGGATGTAGCCGCCGACGTATTCCCATGCTAGTTAGCATGTTTAGCACGCCCGCGTCTATCAGTCCAAAACGGCCCGATATGTCCATATCCAGAAGTGTCTGGCGGTCGTACGTGATCACGGAGTGACCACGATGCGAGCCAGCCATGAAGTCTGCAGAACTGTCCGGCATTTCCGCCAAATGTTCCATCTTTAGCAAGAGCACCGCAGTGTCGCAGCCCGTCCGGGCGCCGCCATCTTGCATCTGTAATATATATATATATATATATATATATTTGGATGTATATATATATACATACACATACACACACATATTTAAAATTTTTGTGCCCTATGACTAGCTCAAATGCGCAAAAATAGCTACCAACAGGTAAGAAATGTTGGTTTTGCATAATAGGTCCCTTTTAAGTCGCTGTTTAATTTTCGCACTGTCACCCTCCATATCGTCATCAGCATCATACTGCATCACCAATTTTATCATTATCGTTTATTATGGGAAGACCCAGGACACTTTGGGAAGACTGTCTCCCGGCTGGCCTGGGAACGCCTCGGGATCCTCCGGAAGGAGCTGGTCAAAGTGGCTGGGGAGAGGGAAGGCTGGGCTTCCCTGCTTAGGCTGCTGCCCCCGCGACCCGGCCTTGGATAAGCGTAAGAAACTGGATGGATGGATGGATGGATGGATCATTTATTATTATTTATTCCTGCTGACTCCATTTAAAAGGTATTCTCTACAAATATGCCTTTTACACTTAAAAAAAACATTTTTTTTTAAGTGTAAAAGGCATATTTTAGGTCTTTCCTTTGGATTGCGCTTATCTTATTTGCTTCCTTTGACGCGATAATTTAAAGAGAGAAGTATGATAAGTGTCGATAAATCTAGTCAAATTACTGCAACAGTCACTTTTATTGCAAATGTTGATCCCAAACCAGAGAAGTCAAAAACGTCAAGCCAGCAGGAGGGTTTGGAGAGGTAGGAGCGAACCAGCCAAGTGTAACGTGGCGCTTCAAATAATCCAGGCTTTATTGGAGTGTAAAAACAAAACATTTGTATGGGCATCTCAATCAATGAATGAATCAATCAATCAATCAATCAATCAATGTTTATTTATATAGCCCCAAATCACAAATGTCTCAAAGGACTGCACAAATCATTACGACTACAACATCCTCGGAAGAACCCACAAATTACTTGCTTGTATTTTCTATTCACGGGTGGACTCGGAATGTAATTGCCACAAAAAGCAGGGATCTACAGTCATGGTCAGAAGTTTACATATACTTGTAAAGAACATAATGTCATGGCTGTCTTGAGTTTCCAATAATTTCTACCACTCTTGTTTTTTTGTGATAGAGTGATTGGAGCACATTCTTGTTAGTCACAAAAAACATTCATGAAGTTTGGTTCTTTTATGAATTTATTATGGGTCTACTGAAAATGTGAGCAAATCTGCTGGGTCAAAAGTATACATACAGCAATGTTAATATTTGGTTACATGTCTCTTGGCATGTTGCACTGCAATAAGGCGCTTTTGGTAGCCATCCACAAGCTTCTGGTTGAATTTTTGACCACTCCTCTTGACAAAGTTGGTGCAGTTCAGCTAAATTTGTTGGTTTTCTGACATGGACTTGTTTCTTTAGCATTGTCCACATGTTTAAGTCAGGACTTTGGTAAAGCCATTCTAAAACTTTAATTCTAGCCTGATTTAGCCATTCCTTCATCACTTTTGACTTGTGTTTGGGGTCATTGTCCTGTTGGAACACCCACCTACGCTTAAGACCCAACCTCCGGGCTGATGATTTTACGTTGTCCTGAAGAATTTTGAGGTATTCCTCCTTTTTCTTTTGTCCCATTTACTCTCTGTAAATCGACAGTTCCATTGGCAGCAAGACAGGCCCAGAGCATAATACTACCACCGCCTTGCTTGGCGGTAGGGATGGTGTTCCTGGGATTAAAGGCCTCACCTTTTCTCCTCCAAACATATTGCTGGGTATTGTGGCCAAACAGCTCAATTTGTGTTTGATCTGACACCATATGGACAAAGATAAGACCTTCTGGAGGATGTTTCTGTGGTCAGATTAAAAAAAAAAAAAAAAGAGCTTGTGGATGGCGACCAAAAGGGCCTTATTGCAGTAAAACCTGTAACCAAATATTGACATTGCTGTATGTTCTCTTTTGACCCAGCAGATTTGGTCGCATTTTCAGTAGACCCATAAAAAATTCATAAAAGAACCAAATTTCATGAATCTTTTTTGTGACAAACATGTGCTCCAATCACTCTATCACAAAAAATAAGAGTTGTAGAAATGATAGGAAACTCAAGACAGCCATGAAATGATGTTCTTTTTAAGTGAATGTAAACTTTTGACTACGACTGTAAGTGAAAATATTGTTGCCCCTGAATAAAGCACTTTACAGAAAATGGGAATATTAGCATATCTGAACATTACCGCAGTATATACCCATCTTTACTGTATCTGCCACTAACCTTTCTTCTTTATGCTCATCTCTGCTCTCTGTCTCTCCTCCAAAGGGGCTACTTGGTGGCTGCTCCCTCTGTCTTTCGGGCGGGAGTGGAAGAGAGCATCAGCGTGACCATCTTCAATGCGAAGGCGGAAACACGCGTGCAGGTGCAGCTGTCCGTGAAGGGACAGACAGTGGCGCACAGTCATGGCTCCGTGCTCGGCGAGTACTTGTTGACACATTGCACACGAATATATGCATTTGCAAGGATTGTATTTTGATCTACTACACTTTTCTGTTGTGTTTTAGACAAAGGCACCATCAAGCTGAAGGTGAGTTGACATACAGAGATAAACAAAGTGCCTGTTTAAGCTGCACAGTAGCAATATCCTTCTAACAATTTGACACTTTACTTTTAACTTCAAAAGTTACAATTAGTTTAGTGTTGTATTTAGGGCTGTCAAAAGTAATGCTTTAACTCATGTGATCATAAAATATTATTGCATTGGAGCAGTGGTTCTCAAATGGGGGTACACGTACCCCTGGGGGTTCTTGAAGGTATGCCAAGGAGTATGTGAGATTTTAAAAAATTATTCTAAAAATAGCAACAATTCAAAAATCCTTTAAAAATATATTTATTAAATAATACCTCAACAAAATATGAATGTAAGTTCATAAACTGTGAAAAGAAATGCAACAATGCAATATTCAGTGTTGACAGCTAGATTTTTTGTGGACATGTTCCATAAATATTGATGTTAAAGATTTTTTTTTTTTGTGAAGAAATGTTTAGAATTGAGTTGTACAGTTCCCAAAGAGGGCGCTTTTAAATTAATGATTACTCTGATGTGTAGAAATCTTTATTTAGAAGACTAGGGGTAATTTTTTTATCGTGCAGTATGTGTTTCGGTTGCATCTTCAGCCCGAATAATACATTTGGCACAGAATTTTAGGGAAATATCAAATTTTGCTTGCCAAATGTATTGTTGCAGGTTGTAGCAATATTACTAAAGAATGGGTCAGCCTGCATACATAAGAAAATGTTGGAAATATGAGGAAAGTATATGGACCTCTTTTGTCAAATTGACTCAAGCAAAATGGGATGGACAGAGGAGTACAATTTTTGTGATCATTTTAATGATTGTGATCTGATATTTATTTATTTATTTTTTAATCATTCGACAGTTCTAGCTAGAATACAACAGTTCTAAGCTGATGCACCAACATACCCTCGACGGGGGGCCAACACAAAGTACATACATATGTAATGCACATGTACACATGGACAACATTTGGTATAGGGGGCACACAACTTTTGTACAGGGAGCGTGATTTAAAGGGATTAAAAAAGGGGTCACCAACGCGGTACCCGCGGGCACCAGGTAGCCCGTAAGGACCAGATGAGTCGCCCGTTGGCCTGTTCTAAAAATAGCTGTAATAGCAGCACTTACCAGTGAGCTGCCTCTAGTTTTTAAATTGTATTTATTTACTAGCAAGCTGGTCTCGCTTTGCTCGACATTTTTAATTCTAAGAGGGACAAAACATAAATAGAATTTGAAAATCCAAGAAAATATTTTAAAGACTTGGTCTTCACTTGTTTAAATAAATTAATTTATTTTTTTACTTTGCTTCTTACAACTTTCAGAAAGACAATTTTAGAGAAAAAATATAACCTTAAAAATGATTTTGGGATTTTTAAACACATATACCTTTTTACCTTTTAAATTCCTTCCTCTTCTTTCCTGACAATTTAAATCAATGTTCAAGTAAATTTATTTTTTTTATTGTAAAGAATAATAAATAAAGTTTATTTAAATTTTTCATTTTAGCTTTTGTTTTTTCGACGAAAAAATATTTGTGAAATATTTCTTCACACTTATTATGATTTAAATTCAAAAAAATTATTCTGGCAAATCTAGAAAATCTGTAGAATCAAAATTAAATCTTATTTCAAAGTCTTTTGAATTTCTTTTAAAATATTTGTTCTGGAAATTCTAGAAGAATGAATGATTTGTCTTTGTTAGAAATATAGCTTGGTCCAATTTGTTATATATTCTAACAAAGTGCAGATTGGATTTTAACCTATTTAAAACATGTCATCAAAATTTTAAAATTAATCTTAATCAGGAAAAATTGCTAATGATGTTCCATAAATTCTTTTTAAAACATTTTCAAAAAGATTTGAATTAGCTAGTTTTTCACTTAATTTTTTTTGGTTGAATTTTGAATTTTAAAGAGTCGAAATTGAAGATAAACTATGTTTCAAAATTTAATTTTCATTTTTTTTCGTGTTTTCTCCTCTTTTAAAACGTTCAATTAAGTGTTTTATTCATCATTTATTCTCTACAAAAAGCCTTCCGTAAAAGGAAAAAAAAAGGACGACGGAATGACAGGCAGAAATACCCATTTTTTTATACATATAGATCTATTTATTAAAGTTCAATTCAGCAAATTGGCTATTTCTGGCAATTTATTAAAGTGTGTATCAAACGGGTAGCCCTTCGCATTAATCAGTACCCAAGAAGTAGCTCTTGGTTTCAAAAAGGTTGGTGACCCCTGGATTAGAATAATGTTTTGGAGTAATATGAATGGGAAGCAAATTGTTCAGTTATAACTTTTTATCCCAAATAACAGAATAAAGAGAATAAAAAAATAAAATAACTTTTTTTGTTTTTTCAAGATTGCATTATGATTTAGTTCTATGGTTTACCTTGCATGTCCTGGCTGGGAATTGAATCATTTCCACTGGAACAAAAGCCACTTAAGCCATTGTGCTACCAGAAATTGCAAACACGTGGCCTACAATTTGCCTTTTTGTCCCCGTAGCGCAATTTTAAGGAACATTTACTAGCTTATTAGGGCATTTTTTATTTGTATTTGTCTTACTTGTTAATGTTTCCTATTGCCATGTGGAGGCTAACTTGCAGCCCTAGAAAGCCAATCAATGAGCTGGTGGGTGGTTTAAAGGGACAAGCTGTATATATGTATTACATATATACAGTCACAGTACTGTATCAAATAAATAATAATAATTCTAATGTTTCGACTGACGTGGTCAAATGTGTTTATCATTGTCGTTTACATTAGTGGAGGACTGCACCGGATCATACTGTGATCTGTTTCTACTATTTGGGTTACTAGGCAAGAGGAGAACACTATTATAAACAACTTGTTAGCATGAAGTGCACTTCTACACCAGTGCAAACCACAGCCACAATAATGAAAACATTGTTAAACGGCACAGAGTCATGTTCGGTTGCGTCACCATAACAACCTACAATAAACATGTCATCCTTCCCCAATTGACCTAATTTGCTCTTAGTAAATACAGCCCTTATCCTGTTTAAGTGTGTGTGTGCGCGTGTGTGTGCCATCAGGTTCCCTCTGGGCTGAGAGGCCAGGCCCACCTGAAGCTGTGGGGGAACCGTCACCTCACAGAGGGAGGCTACATCTTCCACAACTTCACCACCGTCACAGTAGAAAGCAAAGGCACAGCTGTGTTCATCCAGACGGACAAGCCGGTCTACAAACCCAAACACAAAGGTTTCCCTCAACAGTTCATCAACATGAACAAGATATTAAAGTTTTTAAATTTGTTTTGCCTTTGAGGTAGAAACTAGTCACTGTTCATATATAAAATAAAACAGTCAATGCAGTAGAGCCTCTAACGCAGTGGTCTCACACTCAATCTACCTGGGGGCCACTAGATGCAGAGGCTGGGCCGCAAGAAAAAATGTCTTAAAAAAGTCCAACATGCACTTTTTAATGAATTCACCTTCTTTGAATGGCTTTCCCGCCCTAGCAACATACTTGCCAACACTTGCGATCTTTCCAGGAAACCCCCGAATATCAGTGCACCTCCCAACAATCTCCCGGGGCAATCATCTCCAGGTTTTTCACCTGGACAACACTATTAAAGGCGTGCCGTGATGGCATTGCCTATAGAGTCCTCTACAACCTGCCGTCTCGTCCGCTTTTCCACCATACAAACAGTGTGCCAGCCCAGTCACATATTGTATGAGGCTTCTGCAGACCCACAAAAGTGACTGCAAGACATACAGTACTTGATCAACAGCCACACAGGTCACACTGAGGGTGGCCGTATAAGCAACTTTATCACTGTTACAAATATGCGCCACACTGTGAACCCACACCAAACAAGATTGACAATCACATTTTGGGAGAACATCTGCACCGTGAATTGATTAACGTGGACCCCGACTTAAACAAGTTGAAAAACTTATTCGGGTGTTACCATTTAGTGGTCAATTGTACGGAATATGTACTGTACTGTGCAATCTACTAATAAAAGTATCAATCAATCAATCAAACCGTAACACAACATAAACACAACAGAAGAAATACCCAGAAATCAATGCAGCCCTAACTTTTCCGGGCTACAATAGGGGGCGGGATTGGGGGGTGGGGGGGTCTATATAGTAGACCGGAAGAGTTAGGGCTGAATGGGATTCTGGGTATTTGTTCTGTTGTGTATATGTCCCCTAGAGGGGGGATTGGCCACATATGTGGTCCTCTCCAAGGTTCTCATAGTCATCATTGTCACCGACGTCCCACTGGGTCATCATTGTCACCGATGTCCCACTGGGTGTGAGTTTTCCTTGCCCTTATGTGGGCCTACCGAGGATGTCGTAGTGGTTTGTGTTGTGGTTTGTGCAGCCCTTTGAGACACTAGTGATTTAGGGCTATATAAATGAACATTGATTGATTGATTGATTGATGTTGTGTTACGGTGCAGATGTTCTCCCAAAATGTGTTTGTCATTCTTGTTTGGTGTGGGTTCGCTTAGTGCTTCCACAGAAGTCAAATACAATATGGGGTTGGTTTTAGAGAACGCTGAAGGCAGTGCCTCCACGGTGCCCCCTTAATATTGTTGTTTGAGTGAAATTCGGGAGAATGATTACCCCTGGAGGGGCACTGAAAATTGTGAGTCTCCCGGAAAAATTGAGGGTATACAAGTATGACGCTGTAAAGCGCCATTCATATAAAACTCACGGGCCGCACCATCATCAAATTCTAATGTTAAGGTGCGGGCCGCAATTGGCTGCGTGTTTGGGACCCCTGCTCTAACGTTTTATGTCACAGTAGTGGTGTAATTTGGAATTCACAGGAAAGAACATAGCTATTAATGTCACAGCGAGGACTGTGGTGCGATTTGTTTTCCCGCGGTGCAAAGCGATTGGAGCGGACACGGCCCGAAGGTAAAGACATCTTTTAATTAATAACTAAAAAAAAAAGGAACAAACGAAAGGTGCTTGCAGAGGAGGTACAAAAACTTGGCTATGAAAACAAAACTTGCATTAAGGCAAAACTATGGTCATAAAACAAAACTTGTAAACTATGGCGTGGATTAAGAAAACTTACATGGACCGAGAAAAGAGTATGAAAAATGCAGCAGGGTTCATCAGCATGGATTACCATATTTTTCGGACTATAAGTCTCTCCGGAGAATACGTCACACCGGCCGAAAATACACAATAAAGAAGGAAAAAAACATGTATACGTTGCACTGGAGTATAAGTCGCATGTTTTAGGGAAATTTATTTGATAAAACCCAACACCAAGAATTGACATTTGAAAGGCAATTTAAAATAAATAAAGAAAAGTGAACAGGCTGAATAAGTGTACGTTATATGACGCATAAATAACCAACTGAGAAGGTGCCTGGTATGTTAACGCAACACATCATGGCAAGAGTCATTCAAATAACTATAACATATAGAACTTGCTATACGTTTACCAAACAATCTGTCACTCCCTATCTCTAAATCCGATGAAATCTTCTTCCTCGGTGTCGCCTCTGGTGTGCGCCCCGCTAGCGTCCTTTCTTTCTGCTGCTCGATTGCTGTTCTCTGCAGCATATTTCGCTACGTCCAGCTTGTAATCTGCAGTACATGATTTACTTTTCGGGGCCATTTTAGTTCAGTACTTCTCAGTTTTTATAAGTTACCGCCAACGTTGATGTGATCCATTTTAATAGCTCCGGCAGTAACGTATAGCATATAGCAGTTAGCATATCATGACCCACAATGCACTTCTGCCATGACACGCCCCCGCCAAATTCTTAATGGTTGACGTGTGTGTGACGATTGCTGACGTATGTGTGACGATTGCGGACATTTTCTTTGTCTCTCACGTGAATGAGATGAATAATAATATTTGATATTTTACGGTAATGTGTTAAAAATTTCACACATAAGTCGCTCTGGAGTATATGTCGCACCCCCGGCCAAACTATGAAAAAAACGTTGACTTATAGTCCGAAAAATACGGTACAAGGGTGTGAGAGGGGGATGTCGCCAGGCTGACTGCCTGGCAACTCCAGGCTTAAATGCTGTGGTGATTAACAGGTGCATGAGTCAAAATGAACCAGGTGTGTGACAAGTCAGGTGAAACAAACAAGAGTGTGCAAAAACAGGAACTTATGGAGTCAAAAACAAAACCGAACATAACTAAACAGACATGATCACAAAGACATGACAATTAAGTAGCACAAAACATCAGAGGTCAAACTGCAATTACATCTTAGACTTCAGCTCAATCAGCATCTTCACAAGTGTGTTTTTGATTTTGAATTTTTAGTGACATAGAAGTACACATTTCTCTGTCATGGCTGCTCAGTACAACATGGCTAAGTCAATAATAAGCTGATAGTAATTTAACGGATGTTTCTGACATGCCCGCACTCTCACAGTTCGCCATGCCAGCTCTATGCAGGTTGCTCAGTACAATAGGTCGTATTTACCTGTCGTCACTTTTCTCTCATTAACTATGCAAGACTTGAAGTGGTTGAGCAGCGAGCGTCTGGTGTCATAGCGCCCTGGGTGGCATTTTGTCTTTCTTGAAGAAAAATGCCCTGTTTGCTTTGTTTTTGGCTGTTGTAACCGTTCAAATCGCAAAAAGGATTGAAGTTTCTTCAGAGTTCCTCAAGAGGTAATGAAGAAGGGTGAAAGATGTCGCGATTTTATGAAAGACAAAGACAAAAGTGGAACGCATCACAGTCCAAGAAGGGAGAGTCGAACAACGCACGAGTTTGTACTGATCTGTTTGTTTGATATACTTTTAACGTTAAGTATATCCCATTTAAGTATCATCTTGCTATTTTTGGTATTTTATCTTGTTTCTGGGTTTTTAAAACAAATTTTGCTACTAGTGCTTTGTAAGGCACCCTCTCCGCGAGTCTAAATAAAAGAAAGCAAATGTGAGCAAAACCTAGAAGAGTTAAGCTTTTACCAAAACCAGCAATCATAAATGAAGCTTTCAGCACATACACAATGTTAACTTCTATAGTTATGTTTTGATTAAGACGCGTAAACACGCATACTCGTAACTGCGCGTGCAACAACAACAAGGCAACAAATATAGCTGTAGACGCAAAGTTAAATCCTGAAATGCAACCTTACCCGAGCAAAACCGATGCATGATTTATCCAGGACAGTCTTGATACCTGTGTCCAGCCACACACAAAGAAGTTGTAGACCTCCGTGCTTTTCCAAGTTTAGACTTAGACAATTTACACAAACTTTATTGATCCACAAAGGAAATTGTTCCACACAGTAGCTCAGTTACAAAGGATGGAAAGGATTATACAGGTATAAAGTAGACTGAAAATGTATCATAGTAGCAATATAAACATTGCATATTATATATTCAGTATATAATATATACGGATATATTATATGTTTATATGTTTATATAATATATACAATATATAACAAATCCCAATTACCATGTACAATATTATAGTATATGTAACAGCTTCAGCAAAAAAAAGGCTGCATAAAATACAGAGTAGATCCTGCAGAAAATATACATTATAAACAAAGAGATGTAGCTAACATAGAAGTGGTCAGGTAATAGACAGATATCATCTATTGCTGTATGGCGAGTGATTATACAGCTCGATGGAGTGCGGAATGAAGAAGTTCTTGGATGGAACACTGTGGGAAAGAAGCTGAAGGAGCCTGTTGGGGTATGAGCTCCGCTGTCCCTCAATTTTCTGCTGGAGTGGGTGGGCAGGATGGTCCATGATGGTGAGCAGTTTGTCTAGGGCCGTCCTGTCCCTCACTGACACGAATGCCTCCAACTGCGTGCCAATAGTTTGGCCGGATTTCCAGATCAGTTTGTCAATCCTGTTTAAGTCCCTTTTGCTGGTGCTGCTCCCCCAACAAACCACTGCAAAGTACAGGGCACTGGCCACAACACTGAAAAAGATCTCCAACAGCTTGCAACATTAAAGGACCTAAGCTTCCTCAGGAAAATTAGTCTGCTCACTCTGTTGTCCTTCCAGTCCAGTCTGCTGTTCAAGTGTACTCCCAGGTACTTCTACTGCCCAAGTTTCCATCTGTTTAGTCCTGTAGAATGGCATCTGGGGCACAGTAGTTGGATATGTCTGAGAACCTGATCAACGTATAATCCTTGATATCACTCGACACATCTTTTTTTGATAAAGTACAGTTATCTATTCCATTGCATAGTTTGATTTGTTGCTTATATCTGCTTTCATTGGTAAAATCTAGGTCCCTTGCGTACTGAGATATTTTGCATTCTGTAGCCATGTTGGTTTGGTGGCCCACCACTTCGTTTACTTCCGTTCAAAAGTCACGTGACTCAATACAAACTATATGCAAATAAGATTTCAAATATTCAAACATTTTTGATTATATGTTTTTCTGTGTCTTTCTCAGTGCTCATCAATGTCTACACAGTGACACCTGACTTGAGGCCTGTTAACGACAAGGTATTGTTCACTTCTTGTAAGCAGCTATATTCATTTTAATCCAAACTACATTCTTTCCTCGCTACATTTCGCTTTATAAAGCATATTCTCTGTCATTTTTCTGTAAATTAAACATTTCAGGGATTAGAAATGGGTAAATGAAGCAACATATCAATACTACAGTAGCATTGGCCACTGAAAGAGACAAAACCAATCATACCGTTCTGTTCAGTATTGTGGCCACTGATTGGTTAAGCCTCAGGAATCATATACTGGAATACATTTATTTTACGTATCATCTATTCTATTTACAATTAATGATTCCTACTTAACACAAATTAATGTATTGCGGTCATGAGGGAAGACTGTATCTACTTCCCACTATCTGAAAATATATTCTTCAAAAAGTATACTTTGTTTTACCAGAGTCCATGATACTTACCTTGAAGAAAACAAGTGTGGGCGTAAACTCAAGGCAATAATAAAAAATGTTTTTCTTGAAATTAAAAACGGTTCTCTAAAAGGAAAACATTTTACTTTTTTAAGGAAAAAACTTTTATGATGTTATGAAATGCATGAAATCTGACTTTTCCAAAAATGTTTTTATATGTTTGTATTTGTTTATTACATTACATAAGTGTTTACAAGGTTTTTAAAAAAGAGTTGTAATCTCACCACTATATATTTTTGGGGAATAATTTATAAATTTACAATAATAAAGTAATTTTTCTTCTAATTATGAGAAAAAAGTCGGCTTTCAATGGTTAACATAATAGTATCAGCATTTGCCCAAGTAATTATTGCTGCTGTGTAGTCCTCATGCTTCTTTTTTCTCATATTACAGTTAAAAAATGTATTCTTATAATCTTACAACTTTCTATTCTATTAGTATATTCTTATAAAATTAGGCATTTTCGTCAAGTGCGATTACAAGTAGTGACTGGGTGTATAGAAATGTACATTACATTGCTTACAAAGGCTGTTTTTTTCTCTCTTCTTTCTTTTTTTCCCCAACTTTTTTCAGGTCGAGGCATATATTTTGGTGAGTGGAGTTAGGTGGGATCAACCTGGGATTGGCACCAGGGTTCACGCATCCGATCATAGGCGTGAGGAGGGTGGGGTTGTGGAGTGAAAGCAGGGACGCTCTCTGGAAGACTGCAAGGATAAACACGCACCGTGAAATAGACTCTCTTCACCTCCCCCATGGACAAAGTGTATCAGCCTCTCCTTATATGAAACATTCTGCTTGAAGATAATAATGCCTTGTTTTGATTGCCACATTTAGTGTGATGCCGTGCAGTTCTACATACTACTCCGAGAATGAGTAGTATGTATATTATATAATATATAGATACGAATTTGTATTGGATTTTATTAGTTTGTGCAAGCATGTGTACCTAATGTTGTGGCTTGCCATTTACTAGGAGCTGAGGAAAATATTTTGATAATGCTCTGAGAGAAAAAGCAGAGCGGCACTTTAGCACCAATCAGGTATTTTTTACATAAGATGTATGGATGTTGTCCTTTAGGATCCAAGGGGATCCAGGATGGTGCAGTGGAAGGGTCTTCAATCTATCTGTTGTGGTGAGCCATTTATTTGTTTCTATTTTGCGATCAATTCCACACAACATCAAAGTTTAAGTACAAGGCTTCTCTTTCCGTTATCCTCTTTTGCATTGTAATTGTTTTCTAAACCAGAATACTCTGCCATGCAGGGATTGTCAACATGAGTTTCCCTCTGTCGGACCAGCCAGTGTTTGGGGAGTGGTTTATCTTCGTGGAGGTGCAGGGCCACACATATAATAAATCATTTGAAGTGCAGAAATATGGTGAGAACCTCTTTTTATCTGAAGTATCCAAGCAGTGTAACTACTCTTTATGAATGAATCCTGTTGCCTTTTTTCACAGTCATGCCCAAGTTTGAGTTAGTGATCGATCCACCTCGTTACGTCCGTGATCTTAACACATGTGAACAGGCCACCGTCCGAGCTCGGTAAGTCATCGTAACATCAACATCGAGTGTAATGTATTCAATACTTGTCGGTAACAGTTGCTTGAAACATAAAAGGTGGAATACGTTTTGGGTTTAAAGGTGCCATATCTAATAATTGTATGTCAAGTCATTATCAAATGGCCCTGATATGTCAAAAGGCATAAATAAATTATGTTTTTTTCGAATACCTTTATAACTGACGGTAGTTCAGCCGTGATATGTTTATTTCAAAATTAGATTTACAGTCCTGAAACCTAGTTATTGTTTTCATTTCGATGCCCTGCCCTCCACCGTTTGACCAATTAAAATTCAGTGAGTGTGTTACATCCAGGTTGCCAGTTACGCACCACCCTCTTTGTCGAGCTACTGCCACTGGTAAAGTTACTAATCATGTCAGACCTTAGTAAATCTAAAAAGCCTCGTTACGATTCCCAACTTATTCATGACAAAGCCATAAACAAAATGAGGATTTTTATCGGGGATGCCTTTAATAGATGGAGACGATAGAAGGCGGAGAAGATTTTTTTCATCTGACGCCAAACTTACTTATTTCCTCCTTGTTAGGTTAGTAAGGCATTTACGTTTTCTTAATACCTGTAATTAATGGTCATTTCGTCCGTAAATTATATTGTCCAATACAGTCTATGATCTTGTCTAACAACGCTAGTATGTTCGTGCAACGAATGCTTAGTGTGATGGTGCTCAGCTCCGAGTGTAATGCTTAGCACATCGACATATAGGCTAACAGGGAAAATATAGGCTTGTTAGCCTGTATGTCGATGTGTCATCCAACTGACAGAGCAACATGTATATTCAACAAATAAAACCTATGTGGATATGGGTAGTGTCAGTGCCCATTTCGTTCTCCATATGCTGATATGCTGAGGAAATGCGTTTCAACATTATCACGGCTAATTCTGGTTTCTGGTACTGTATGTGCATCAGGCACATATGGGGTGGTATTTGCTCGGCACAATATAATGCATTACTTGTAATGATTTTTTACTTTGTGTATTGACATGGTCGTAGGCTATAGGATTTATGCCTAACATGGTTTATGCGTAACATGGTTTGGCTCATAGAATCCCACTCTGCACTGAAAGATGGTGATGTGCGTACATAGAAGAGAAGGCAGTGCGTCAGGTTGGATGCAATATGGAGTTATGCTGGACAAAATGTAGCGGTAAATTTACTTTTGGCCTTGACTTGCCATCAAAGTAGACCTATGCGATGTATAATATATTATAATATATTATATATTATAATATATTATAATATATCCATCCATCCATTTTCTACCGCTTATTCCCTTTCGGGGTCGCGGGGGGCGCTGGCGCCTATCTCAGCTACAATCGGGCGGAAGGCGGGGTACACCCTGGACAAGTCGCCACCTCATCGCAGGGCCAACACAGATAGACAGACAACATTCACACTCACATTCACAAACTAGGGCCAATTTAGTGTTGCCAATCAACCTATCCCCAGGTGCATGTATTTGGAAGTGGGAGGAAGCCGGAGTACTCGGAGGGAACCCACGCATTCACGGGGAGAACATGCAAACTCCACACAGAAAGATCCCGAGCCTGGATTTGAACCCAGGACTGCAGGACCTTCGTATTGTGAGGCAGACGCACTATAATAATAATATATTATATATATAATTATTATGAAGGTGGTCTGTGCGGTCAAACTAAACATTTTAGCAGAGTAATGCCAACAATCTGTCCCGACTCCCATCGAAAATACTGCTGAGTAACTTTACAAATACATTTGGCTAATCGGCATCAGTAAAATGTGGCATAATTACTTCGTAAACCATCTTGCAAGAAGCATAAACAAGAGAAACATACAGTGTAGGACTCGCCATTTGAAGTTCCTTGGAGTAAGATTTGGATTTGGCTGCGTATCTGGCAACCTCAGTCATGGAGAGATGGTCTACTCTAGACTATGGAATTTTTATCTTGATTTCTGGCCACATTATTACATATGGCATTTTTAAAACTGCCGCTTTTTACCCGATCCTAAAACAGAAAATCCTCTTACATTCCATAACACTGTTGTTCATACAGAACAGAGGCAGCAAGGAACTCTGTCTCTTACAGTCTGTTTGAAAGGGGCCAAGAAAATAAAATTAATTCAAAGCACTGTTTGAGCCAATAACAGATCAGTACAAATGCGGCGGCAGTGATGACCAAGAAGAACGCGGAGTTGGAATATAATTACAACACTTTATGTACATATTTATATACATATTTATATAATATTTACATATTTATATAATATGTAACTACAAGCTCCATTCACAGACAGTCCCATTGCTTTTATGAGCGGTCGAGCGAGTCAAAAGCCGGAAAAAAAATAAAATAATTGTATTTATTTATTTATTTATTTTTATTTATTTATTTGTGGCGGCCGTAATTCTTTTGTGGCGGGCCGCCACAAATAAATGAATGCGTGGGAAACCCTGCAATATTAAAATGCATTGTGTGTTTGGATGTCAAGTATGTCAATAAAATGCACCAGTGTTAAGGCTTGTCACCTAAAAAATCAGCACGTTATCGAGCATATTGATTATGAAGATAGCCGAAAACAATTGAAATGATTCTACTCCAGTCCTGCAGGAGCCAGTAATTCACATAGTAAACTGTTCTTCAGGAGATTTGAATCAATGCAATCAGTTATAAACATTACACAATTAAAAAATATTTATTTCATTCCCAAAGATAGACAAAAACTTTCAGTTATCCATTACCTTCAGTACATTTCTTTTTGTACAGATTTGTCTCTTAATTCTTGCTTTTATGGGTACAATTAGAGATGTGACATTTGCGAACAAGACAAGTCTTTTGAACAGATCTTTTACGTGAACAAGGAAAACCAATTTTAGAGTTAAAGCCATTTGTTTTATGCGCATGCAGGATTCTCTTTTCCTGTTCATTGTTCTGATGTGAATATGTAAAGTAGTTCAAGCGTACACACACCAGGAAGGGTAGTACAATTTTGTATTCACATTTGTATTTTATTCAATAGGATTGTTTATACTTTTTTATGTACAGTGCTTTCATGCATTTTATTCTTACTTATTTGTGTATTCTATTCTGTGCCTCTGTGCTACAAAGTTTTTTTTAGGTGAGGAAAATATAAAAAATAGTGATATCACTGTCAAAGTATACAGAGGCCTACTGAAAGCCACTACTACCGACCACGCAGTCTGATAGTTTATATATCAATGATGAAATATTAACATTGCAACACATGCCAATACGTCCTTTTTAGTTTGCTAAATTGCAATTTAAAATTTCCCGCGAAGTATCGTGTTGAAAACGTCGCGGTCTGATACGTCTCGGGTTGTAGCGGACATTATTTTCCAGCCCGATCCAAGCTGTAAGTAGTCTGCTTTAATAGCATAATTACACAGTATTCTGGACGTCTGTGTTGCTAAATCTTTTGCAATTTGTTCAATTAATAATGGAGAAGTCAAAGTAGAAAGATGGAGGTGGGAAGCTTTTAGCCGTTAGCCACACAAACACAGCCGGTGTTTCCTTGTTCAAAATTCCCGAAGGTGAAGCTTTACTATAGATCAGAGCGGTCAAGCGAACATGGATCTCGACCACATGTCAACCGGCAGTTTTCGGTGAGAAAATTGTGGTAATAAGTCGGCTCTTACCGGGGACATCAGAGGAGCTTCCGTCCTTCTGCAGCTGCGTGACTTCCCTCAGAGATACTGGGTAAACACACCTGTGGCCACACCCCTCCGACTTTCAGTTACTATTTAATCTCACTAAAACACTAACAACACAATAGGCAGATAAGGGATTTTCCAGAATTATCCTAGTAAATGTGTCTAATAACATCTGAATCGCTCCCACTGCAATCGCCTTTTTTTTCTTTCTAGTCTTTCACTTTAAATTTCCTCATCCACGAATCTTTCATCCTCGCTCAAATTAATGGGAACATTCTCGCTTTCTCGGTCCGAATAGCTCTAGCTGCTGCTGGCTATGATTGTAAACAATGTGAGGATGTGAGGAGCCCTACAACCCGTGACGTCACACGCACATCGTCTGCTACTTCCGGTCAAGGCAAGGCTTTTTTATTAGCGACCAAAAGTTGCAAACTTTATCATCGATGTTCTCTACTAAATCCTTTCTGCAAAAATATGGCAAAATGATCAAGTATGACACATAGAATGGACCTGCTATCCCCGTTTGAATAATAAAATCTCATTTCAGTAGGCCTTTAATGGATGTTTACAACAAAATGCAACAAAATAAAACCATAGTCAAATAATTCCCACCAATAGAATAATATTGGTGATTATTTTATCCACATCTTATCTTATAACTGCTACCAGTGATGTTTCATTGATACAATCACTGTATCAAGCCAGTCTTTTGAAAGGAATAGCTCCTCAATATCCGAAACCCCTACAAAGAGCCATAAATCACATTGCTGGGTTAAAATATGTAACTTGTGTTCCACAGGTACACATTTGGAAAACCAGTGTCTGGGAAGTTGACAGTGAACATGACAGTAAATGGAGTTGGCTACTACCGTCATGAGATTGGCCATCCTGTGATCAAATCCATGGAGGTCAGTTTATTTGTCACCCTGTTGCTTGGAGTCTTAACATAAAGATCATACAACTCTGGTTTTACAGTGGAACTTCCAAAGTTGGGGTTGTACAATTCGGAGTACGACCCACATATGCTTAACTTCTTTTTACACTTGTCTGACAAGAATTTACATGATGTGACATGACCATCTTTGTATTACATCATCAGACCAATCAGTTAATCAATTAAATGATACTTATACAGCTCGGCCTCTTAACCAAGAACGTCTCAAAGGGCTTAACAAACTCACATTGACATCCCCTGATCTAAACCCATATTAGGACAAGGAAAAACTAAAGAAAACCCAGATGGAGAAATTGAAGAATACTTAAAGGACTGCAACTAAGGGGTTACCCTTTGTGGGTGACTGGCTGCAATGGCTATCTAGTGCAGTGGTTCTCAAATGGGGGTACGCGTACCCCTGGGGGTACTTGAAGGTATGCCAAGAGGTACGAGAGATTTATTAAAAATATTCTAAAAATAGCAACAATTCAAGAATCCTTTATAAATATATTTATTGAATAATACTTCAACAAAATATGAATGTAAGTTCATGAACTGTGAAAAGAAATGCAACAATGCAATAATCAGTGTTGACAGCTAGATTGTTTGTCGACATGTTCCATAAATATTGTTGTTAAAGATTTCTTTTTTTGTGAAGAAATGTTTAGAATTATGTTCATCAATCCAGATGTATCTCTATTAAAATCCCCAAAGAGGGCACTTTAAGTTGATGATTACTTCTAAGTGTAGAAATCTTTATTTATAATGGAATCACTTGTTTATTTTTCAACAAGTTTTTAGGTAAATGAGCAATATTTTGCACTGTTATACAATTTAATAAATCAGAAACTGATGACAAAGTGCTGTATTTTACTTCTTTATCTCTTTTTTTCAACCAAAAATGCTTTGCTCTGATTAGGGGGTACTTGAATTAAAAATATGTTCACAGGGGGTACATCACTGAAAAAAGGTTGAAAACCACTGGTTTAGTAGGTACAGGTATTGAACAGTTAAATAAATCTTGTTAACATTTTTTTTGTGTTAAATTGATATACGCAGCTTTCACATGCTTTACAGTGGTCAACTTATTTTGTTGTTTGTTTTGTCTTATGTTTGACCCTGAGACCCAAAGTCCCGGCTGCACACAAGTGCCAAGCACCAGGGATAGCACCAAATTCTGGGCCCTTATACACAAGATTCCTAAATGTCACCCCTCTAAACCCAATGTCACCGTGCCGTACACACACACACATTGTATTTGTATTTACATGCACTAAAAAACAAAATGCATGGCATTGGTTGAAACCATATTCTTAAAACACATGTAAAACTTTAATTTGGTTTTTGAATTTTTAAATATGGGATTAACCTATCTAGATAAACTTCCCGAAATAATTTGGTTTTGTTTGAGAACAATTTTTTAACAAAAAACATTACATTCAATATGAAGTTTAAACATTATTAGTAATAATAGTGTAAAGTAGGGATTAGCTGATACACATCAGATTATTATCTCTATGTAAAATACATCATAATAATGATGTATCATTATTATTGCAATAATATTATTTGTTCATCTTTTGGGGGTTAAGTCTCCCTCTGTTTTTAAAACCTAGCGACGCCTCCATTTTTTTAACGTTTATAATGGGTGTATAAAGCACAACAGTTAATTGTGATGAGATGCAAAAGTGAAACTTTTACACAATTTTCGCCTGTGCTGCCACAGATAAATGTATTAAATGTTTACCGTTCTTCAATCGCGTCATCCTTGTCCCATACTGATAGTGTTAAGTCAATGATTAAAGGTAAACTTTGATAATGTTTTTTTTTTTTAATAACAGAAATTACAGGACTGTCTCAGAAAATTAGAATATTGTGATGAAGTCCTTTATTTTCTGTAATGCAACTAAAAACATGAAAATGTCATACATTCTGGATTCATTACACTTCAACTGAAATATTGCAAGCCTTTTATTATTTTAATATTGCTGATTATGGCATACAGCTTTTTTACTTGGTCTGAGGAAATATTCAAATTTTTTGAGATAGGATTTTTGAGTTTTCTTAAGTTGTATGCCATAATCAGTAATATTAAAATAATAAAAGGCTTGCAATATTTCAGTTGATGTGTAATGAATCCAGAATGTATGACATTTTCATGTTTAAAAAATAAAGGACTTTATCACAATATTCTAATTTTCTGAGACAGTCCTGTACATGGGCTTCACGGTGGCAGAGAGGTTAGTGCGTCTGCCTCACAATACGAAGTTCCTGCAGTCCTGGGTTCAAATCCAGGCTCGGGATCTTCTTGTGTGGAGTTTGCATATTCTCCCCGTGAATGCGTGGGTTCCCTCCGGGTACTCCGGCTTCCTCCCACTTCCAAAGACATGCACCTGGGGATAGGTTGATTGGCAACACTAAATTGGCCCTATTGTTTGAATGTGATTGTGAATGTTGTCTGTCTATCTGTGTTGGCCCTGCGATGAGGTGGCGACTTGTCCAGGGTGTACTCCGCCTTCCGCCCGATTGTAGCTGAGATAGGCGCCAGCGCCCCCGCGACCCCAAAAGGGAATAAGCGGTAGAAAATGGATGGATGGATGGAGTCCTGTACATGAGAAAAAATTCTATGTTTACAAAAGCCCAGGACCCCACACCCTGCACAACATCCCCTCTCATTTTGGGACTTTGGGATAAAGTATAGTTTCAAATCCAAGCTTATTTTGTTTTCCCTTTGAGGTTCCACTGTATGTAGTATTTCAATTATATCTCCAGATATTGAAATAACAGTTATTATTACACAAGTTACATAAAAATATGCAGAAGAATTATGTTAGACAAGTGATTTTCACTTGTGGTACACAGGCTCCATCTAGTTGTACGCTAAAGAATATCTAGATTATAGTGCATTGTTTTATTTTCCTACATTCAAACACATTGTTACTGTTCAAATTGTGCGTAATGTTACAGTGGCCAAAAATACTAAATACAATAAACCTCTGCATTATTTCTAATGAACGCTTAGGCTTACTACACTACTTTATTTTAATATTGGTCATTATGTAAAAAAAAATAAATTGATAAACACTGTGTTCAACGCTTCAATGGTCCCAGAGCGCTGCTTTGCTGTTCTCAGATGAAAGGTTCGGCCAACTTCAGCCTGTGTGTCAAAAACATGATGCCTGCGGATGTGGCTGACCACTTCAGGGGCACAGTGAGCATCTGGGCCTCGCTGACCAGCACGGATGGAAGCAGGCAGACCACTTTTGATGATTCCACACCAGTCCATAAGCAGCTTATTGATATTCGGTACTCCAAGGACACACGCAAGCAGTTCAAGCCAGGTCTGCCTTACAAAGGCAACGTAAGACAAACCAATAATACATTTGTAATGTCGCGACTATTGCATGTATTGTTTATATTACCCTTTTCTTTTTTTTTTTTAGATTGAGGTGACTTATCCTGATGGAAGCCCAGCGGATGGCGTGAGAGTACGAGTGAAGGCGGAGTTAACCCTGAAGGACAATGTCTACACTAGTGAACTGATCTCCAAAGATGGCAAGGTCACTTTTGAGATCCCGTCCATCCCAACTGCGGCCAAGTATGTGTGGCTAGAGGTCAGTGGTTATTGTTTCCTGACATTTAAGCACGGCGAGAGAGATGAACTGATGAGTTTATTTTGCAAATATAGACGAAGGTGACGTCCATTGAAGGGAAGACAGTTGGGGACCAGTACTTGCCAAGCTACCTGTCCATCAGCAGCTGGTACTCTCCTAGCAGGTGTCACATCCAGATCCAGAGCCCTGGCGCCCCACTCAAGGTACGTTCTTCCTGCCTTTGTCCATACGTTAGACACTTCATTAGGTACATATTTCTATACGTGCAGGTCGGTCAAGAGGCAGAAGTGGCTCTCAAATCCACATGTCCATGCAATTTCACCCTGCACTACGAGGTGGCCTCCAGGGGTAACATCATCCTGTCAGGCCAGCAGCTCGCCAACCTCACCGCCTCCCACAGAGGGAAAAGAGCTACGGTCACTTTCGATAAAAACATCCACACCACTCGCTCGCCTGTGTCCGCCTCAGGTAAATTTGTAGAGACTTACCCTGTTAAAACACCTTTTTTTGGTCCTCCTTAAGCCTTGATGTCATGTTGCAGGTTCTTCCTCACAAACTGAAATAGACAGCTGCGTGTCGTATCTGCACTTCCCCGTCAGTCACACCATGGCGCCGCTCAGCCGCCTCCTTGTCTACTACGTAAGGGAGAACGGCGAGGGCGTTACGGACAGTGTGCAAATTCACATCCATCCCACCTTTGAGAATAAGGTTTGCATCTGCTTTACAGTATAGCATGATTTTTTTCAATTGTAATCATGGATGTATTTGGGGAGTGCATTGGGAGAACATGTCCCGTGCACTTTTTCAAAAGGAAGTTTTTATCTCCTCTACTTTTTAATGTCCAAAATTAATGTAACACTATTGAATGGAGACAAGTCAAACACTTGTACCCGGCGGAAAACCGCTGCTCTGATAGAATCCCTTTAGACCAGGGGTGTCAAACTCATTTTAGCTCAGGGGCCGCATGGAGGAAAATCCATTCCCAAGTGGGCCGGAATGGTAAAATCATGGCATGATAACTTCAAAATAAAGACAACTCCAGGTTGTTTACTTGGTTTTACTTTGGCCAAAAATAGAACAAGCACATTGTGAAAACGTACAAACCACAAATAATTCTCTGGAGAAAACACTTCGAGTTTGTTGAAAATTCTGAGAAAATTGGTGCAGTTTCAAAAACACAATGAGTTTAGATGTGGTCTCAGTTTATCTACAAAGCCAGGATTAAACTTTAAGTCGCAGTCTTTCTGGGATTGAACAAAAAACACAACAAATAAACTCTTCAAGGTATCAAACACCTCCTTTGTTATGTCCACGTATCAATCCAGAGTTAACTCAACAAACCGTGAGAATCGGAGGTAAAACTATTCAAAAGGTTAAGTTTTCTCACTATGTTTTCATACCTTAGTCGTGCCGGTAATCCTAGAACCTGTTGGTAGAACACCTTATTTCGCCGGTTTGGTCCATGTGCCGCCTCTCATGGCTGTGATATTCCGAAGCGTTTTGGGTGTATAGAAAATAGTTTTATCTATTATTATTATTAATGTTATGAAAAAGGACGACAACGAGGCATCTTGCAATGGTAAAAGTTGATTTTCAAGAGAAAAAATTATTTTCAAGGTAAAAATTGATTTTCCGAGTACACAAGATACTACCGTCGATTCTTAAAACCCACACAAAGACATTATTGGGGATTGAGGGTGCCAAATAACGATGTGTTTGAAGCGGAAGATACAAAATGTCAGGTTTTAAATTTCCACGCTTTACTTTGTACCTCTTGCTGGTCCTAACAGAATTGCTATTGTGACATTCAGTGGACACAATCAGAACAGCAGTTTCTTTCATTAAAAAAAAAAATTCAACTCATTTTAATACTTGGCAAACTCATCAGGCGGGCCGGGTAAAACCTGTTGACGGGCCTGATCCGGCCCACGGGCCGTATGTTTGACACCCCTGCTTTAGACTGTCCAGAAAGCTCATGTTTGGCTTCCTGACTCTGCCCTTTTGCCAATGTGACATTTATTGACAGCACACAGCAACTGACCAATCACTGATCAGTTGTAAGATAAGAGTGAGTCGTGATCATTCACAAGAGAAAGTTATTTGTGTTATAAAATATATTAAAATGGTTGCTTTGTTGCTGTTAAACTGTCGAGTGAGATCATACAACTTTACAAACACTGTTTTTGTAATATTATAGGTTTAATTTATAGTACATTATATAGGACTTGCTGCAACCGACACATGAGACACAGTTTGGAAGCAAAAATAGCTTGTAAAATGTAATTTATTAAATGACTGTGTTGTGGCGGACACAAGTACCTAAGTGGTTTTCACACCCAGTTGACCTCTGATGGAAGCGTGGTCATGTGACATGCTAGGCGTGCATATACTGTTTGAGGCGCCGTTAAGAAGCTCCTGTTAGAGAGTTTATGTTAGTAGTTAATAAAGACAAGTTTGGAAATAGTAAGTCCCTTTCTTCAAATTGTCACATTGGTAACTGCTACAGGGTGCTTCATATGAAATGTATTGCCAAACTTAATCGCCTTACCCGTCACACCTATATTTATAATGACAGTGAGTATTATGTCAGACTCTGATGGTCTAGCGCAGGGGTCGGAAACCCAAAATGTTGAAAGAGCCATATTGGACCAGAAATACAAAAAAGTAATCGGCCTTGAGCTGCAAAAAATTAAAAGACATATATAAGTGTTATAATGATGGCAACACATGATGTAAGTGGCTTATTAGTTATATTAGTCTACTATCCAAATTAATATGTGTCGCAGGCTGACAAAAATCTTCAATGAAAGAAATTTTAAATATAATATTTATTTCTACACATTCTTACAACATTGGAAAACATTAGTAAAACTTCTCAGAGGGTGAGATAACTCCTGGAAATTACTGTCTTAGAATGTTCAAAGGTATAGATGTGTGTGTCCAAGTTAAAGGAAAAGGCAGGCCGTCTTCTTCTAATGGATTTATTACAATCTCTGCAAGCTGGGTAACGTTTGCTGTGGTCTGGAACAACATGGCGCTCAAACAGCTATCAGAAATGTAGCCAATATTACATACAGATAATGTGTGATTAAACAAAAGTAAACAAAATACACAGAGGACATTAGTAAGATAAATTAAATGAGCTCAAATATACCTGCAAACGAGGCATAATGATGCAACACGTACATACAGCTATTCTAAATTGCATGTTAACATGGATTAGCTTGCAGTCATGCAGTGACCAAATATGCCTGATTAGCACTCCAGACAAGTCAATAACATCAACAAAGCTCACCTTTGTGCATTCACGCACATCATAAAACATTTGGTGGACAAAATGACTCAAAGGAGGAGTTTTATAAAACACGTCTTTCAGTGGCAGGGTCGGAGAAAGTTATACATGTAAACAAACTGAATCATTGTCCACACAACAGTGAGTTCAAGAGCCGCTGAAATTAGTAGGACAAAACGGCGCTCACCAAATACTCTCATCAGTGAAGCACAAACATATTAAACAGTGAGCTTTCTAACAATTAGGAAGATTTGTGTCATGTTTGCCCTCCTACAGCAGGGGTCGGCAACCTTTACCACTCAAAGAGCCATTTTGACCCGTTTCACGAATTAAAGAAGATAATGGGAGCCGCAACCATTCTTGACAATATCTGCTGATGATCACCCAGATAACAATAATAAAGGCGTACTATGAAACCATTGCCTTTAACGTCTTCTACAACATGTACAAACTTTAGTTTGCCGGCCCAGTAACATGTTGTACGTGGTTTCCGCTGATACACTACACGACTGCAAGGCTTATATTCAACAGCCATACAGGTTACACTGATGGTTGTGATATAAACAACTTTAACACTCTTACTAATATGCGCCACACTGTGGACCCACACCAAACAATAATGACAAACACATTTCGGGAGAACATCCTCACAGTAACACAACATAAATGCAACATAACAATTACCCAGAATACCAAGCACCCATGATGATTCCAGGCTCTGTTTTACACCCCGCTAGCACCAAACCCCGCCCTCTCCCCCCTCTGTGCGCTGGTTGGGGCCGCGGGGGTGTATAATATAGCCTAGATACGTCATGGATGCTTGGGATTCTGGGTAATTATGTTGCGTTTATGTTGTGTTACTGTGAGGATGTTCTCCCGAAATGTGTTTGTCATTCTTGTTTGGTGTGGGTTCACAGTGTGGCGCATATTAGTAAGAGTGTTAAAGTTGTTTATATCACAACCGTCAGTGTAACCTGTATGACTGTTGACTACAGTATATGCCTTGCAATCTCGTACGTGTGACGATAGAAGCAGCAAAATGCATGCGTCCGGCCGGCACGCAGATAGCATGGTGTAAAGGCGGGCGATGATATGTTGTAGAGGACGTTAAAAGTAAAGTCATCACGGCACGCCCTCAATATTGTAGTCGGAGTGATATTCGGAGAATGTTAACCCCGGGTGGTGTCCGGGAGAGGCACCAAAATCCTGAAAACCTCCCGAAACGATCGGGGTGGGTCGGCGATTATGCAGCTGAGCCACATCAGAGTGGCCAAAGAGCCGCGGGTTGCCGACCCCTGTCCTACAGAAAACATATTAAAACTAAAAAACATTTTTCACCCCTTTTTTTCCCATTTCCATACATTTTTGAAAAAGCACCATGGAGCCACCAGGGTGCTGCTAAAGAGCCGCATGAGGCTCTAAAGCTGCGGGTTGCTGACTCTTGGTCCGGCCTCTAAAGTGCGTGATCATGAAGTGGAGAGTGGCAAAAGGTGGATACGATCCCCGTCCAAACAGAACAAATATTAAGAAGCGAATAGTCCAAAGTTGGTTCCGTCATTGTTATTTTGCACTAAAAATAATTTCCTTATCCTTTATACTTAATAATCCAAAACATTGCATGTAAATACATTCAGGCTTGAGTCAAATAGTATTAACATTGTTTGACACAAATTAAAGGGGGCTAAATAAGAAACAATATGCACTGATTCCTTCAAAACACACCCCTTTCAAGGCACGCCACGGTACTCAAACCAGTTGTGCCCCTCAACCCAAATTTCGTCCCTGTCTGTAATCATAGGTGGTTATAAACTCTGATATGAATTTACTTCATTAAAATTCCCCATTGCCGGTAGCTCTCATGCAGCACAAGATTATGCCTGGCTGTAGGCAAGACAATTATCTTGCTACTCACTTTGTTGTAAGCTGACAATAACGGCTGTGTGTCGACTCTTTTCCCTGGATTGAACATCTATACTGCTATACATATAATGCCCTACAATATTTTTTTCCTGAAGGAACTCTCCAGAAGGAATCAATAAAGTACTATATATCTATCTATAAAAGCTGAGACTACTCTAAAGAAAATCCTCTATTAAATTATATACTACTGTATTTTTCAAAGTATAAGTCACTCCGGACTATAAGTCGCACCTGCCGAAAATGCATAATAAAGAAGGGAAAAAACATATATAAGCCGCACTGGGGTAAAGGTCGCATTTTTTGGGGAAATTTATTTGAGAAAACCCAACACCAAAAATAGACATTTGAAAGGCAATTTAGTATAAATAAAGAATAGTGAACAACTGGCCGAATAAGTGTACGTTATATGACGCATAAATAACCAACTGAGAAGGTGCCTGGTATGTTAACGTAACATATTAAGTAGCATGTTCTATATTATACGTTTACCAAACAATCTGTCACTCCTAATCGCTAAATCCCATGAAATATTTTACGTCTAGTCTCTTACGTGAATGAGCTAAATAATGGTATTTGATATTTTACGGTAATGTGTCAATAATTTCACACGTACGTCGCTCCTGAGTATAAGTCGCACCCTTGGCCAAACTATGAAAAAAACTGCGACTTATAGTCCGAAAAATATGGTAGTGTCCCTTGAAAATATGTTTTAAAATAAATACAGTAAGGATTGTAGTCATTTTGGTCAGATGCTGCCCAGGCAATGTTTTAAGGAAAAAGTAAACATTCTTAATTGTAAAATTTGAAATCCAAAGTAAATTTTTAATAGTTATGAGATCCATTTTTTTTTTTTTTTTGTCCTGTCCAACTTCTCAGCCAAATCATATAGTTGATGTAGATGCCCATATCGGCTGTTCAGATACTTCTCTTCTTACCTTATTTGAATTTGACTTTATTAAATGTATTTATATTATCATTTGGTGCTGCCGGGCCGGAGCAGGAGGGGATAGAAAGAGGGAAAAAAAGGAAGACGGAGGGGGAAATTGTGGGGATAAGAGGGGGATTGACAGAGAGACAAAAACACAACAATAACAACAACAACAATAGAACAACACCAGCACATACGATATGTACAAATATGATCATAAAAGTGATAGCAAAAAAGCAGTTAGTGAAATAAATAATAATATAGAAATGACAATGAGCATTTTTACACTAAAACTGGAGAAATACAAATACCAATAGAAAAAGCGCTATTGATCATGAACAATGCCAATAGTTTACCTCTATTATCAACAATACAGTTGTTCAAATGCAACAATACGTATACATAATGATAACTAGAAAGATAATAAAAAAAAAAAAAGGAATACCGAAAGATGGACTGGAAGAGAGAGGGGCAACATATATTAATCTTGTAGATTGTTATAGTAACAATGAGTTAAGCTTTGTCAATATGCCATCTGTTACCCAGTTTACCCTTGGGCAGGGGTAGGGAACCTGCGGCTCTAGAGCCAGATGTGGCTCTTTTGATGACTGCATCTGGCTTTCAGATAAATCTTAGCTGACATTGCTTAACACGATAAGTAATAAATGATTCTGCTGGTAATCACAGGGTTAAAAATAACGTTCAAAATTAAAAACATTCTCATGCATTTTATTCCATCAATCCAAGAAGTCGCATTAATGGTAAGAAGTATTTCATTTATTATTTGTTAGTTTCAGAATAACAATGTTATTAAAAAGAATAAGAGACTTATTTTACTCAAAAATTTTAGTCTAACTTAAAAATGCGCACATTTAGTTGTATTCATTGTTAAAAAATCTTGGTAACACTTTAGTATGGGGAACATATTCTAAGTAACAAAGACTTAATTAAGAGTTATTTGGACGCTAGGGACCATATAAGGGTTAGGGTTACTAATAAGCAATAATTCTGAGGTTATAAAGGAAGACTCTTAGTTAATGGCTTACTGCTTGTAAAATAAGGCCATGCAGAAAAAGGCATTAATAAGTACTTAAAAATGACTAATTAAGAGCCAATATATTATGAATTTGCATGTTAATAAGCAACTAATTAATGGTGAATATGTTCCCCATATCAAAGTATTACCCAAATATAATATGGCTCTCACGGAAATACGGTTTTAAAATATTTGGCTTTAATGGCTCTCTCAGCCAAAAAGGTTCCCGACCCCTGCCCTAGTGCAACAACGTTGATATGTTTGATGAAACGTGATTATGTGCATGAGTGTATGTATGTATATGTACTTGTATATGAACAGAATGTGTATATGAATGTTTGTACAGTAAATGTATATGTACAGTATATATACTGTATGTTTGTTTGTACAGTGAATGTATATGTGAATAAGACCCATCTCTAGCAGATTGATCAGTATGGTGTGCAATCAAAAAGATATATAGATACCGGTAATGTAAAGCTGAATGCGTTCTGCACCAGCTCCCTCTGTGCAGTAAACAAACAGCCGTGTTAGGCTTGGCAGAGCGACTTGGTTCTTGCTTGTATTAGGTGGAGTTAACTCCCTGAAGTATTTACAGCTCCCTGGTATGCTATTACAACACTAGTCCTGTGTTGGTGGAGGAGTCGGACATGCTGTGTGAGGGGTGGAGTTCAGGGTTGCCAGGGCATGACGAGACAAGAGACCATATGGGCCTCCAGCAGATGACTGGGGTCATGACAGAAGAGGATGACAGGTTGCGCTGTAGTGAAAGGAGGGCAGCGGAACTGGTTAACTGGGCTAATTTGTGACCACGGGACGCTGAAAAGTAGGTTTGATGTGGGAAAAATTCCTGCTCGACTCCCACCGTCCCTCCCACTTTGTTGCGGTTATACAGTATGTTTCCATACTGTTACTATGGACTACAGGATGCATTTGTGCTGGTGAAGTTTTGGACATTTTCATTATTGTTTGCATTGCAGGTGTCCGTCTCCCTGTCCACTAATGAGTCCATGCCAGGGGACCCCCTGACCGTGCACGTCCATGCAGAGAAGGGCTCCTGTGTTTGCGTGGCCACTGTGGATAAAAGCCTGTACTTATTAAAGCCGGACTTCCAACTTAGTCCAGACAAGGTTAGTCCTTTAAATGACAGATTGACAGTGCAATTCTGGCTTGTCAATCATTCTGATACTAACTTTTAGATTGCACTAGCACAGGGGTCGGCAACCCTGATGCGGCTCAGCTGCACAATCACCAAACCCCCAGATTGTTGCGGGGAGATTCCGGAATTCAATGCCTCTCCCGGACATCACCCGGAATCAACGTTCTCCAATTTTCACTCGGACTACAATATTAAGGGCGTGGCGTGATGATATTACTCTTAACGTCCTCTTGAATGTCATCACATCCGCCATTCATGGAATACTATTTGCTTGCCGACCGGACACATGCATTTCGCTGCTTCTATCGGCACGTGTATGAGATTGCAAGGCATACTGGGTGACACAGAGTACACTGATGGTTGTGATATAAACAACTTTAACACTCCTACTAATATGCGCCACATTGTGAACCCACACAAAAGAAGAATAGCAAACACATTTCGGGAGAAAATACTCACAGTAACACAACATAAACGCAACACAACAAATACCCAGAATCCTTTTCCCTTTTCATCCATGACAAATCCTGACTATGTTATACACCCCGCGAGCACCAACCCAACCCCCCCCTCCCTGCGTGGTTGAAGTGGGCGGGGTTTGGTGCTCCCGTTCTCTTCCTCATTTTGTAAAACGGGTCGAAATAGCTCTTTGAGTGGTAAAGATTGCCGACCCCTGCACTAACACAATCAGAAAGTTATTAGTTTAACATTATATCCCCATCGATATTGCTTGTCCTCATTAGGGTCACGAGTCACCCACATCTGCGGTCCCTTTCAGGGTTTCACATTGTTCCTATTGGGTTGAATTTTTCTTGCCCTGATGTGGGATTTGAGCCGAGGATGTCATTGTGGCTTGTGCAGCCCTTTGAGACATTTGTGATTGAGAGCTATATAAGTCAACTTTGATTGATAAATTGATAATAGCAACCTCTAGATACCATCAGGAGTTGGCTTACTGTAGGTATTTTTTTGTAAATCTAGTATTCAGGAATATATTTATTTGTTGAGTCTAAGAAAATGAAACAAATATATTAAATATCTAGGCTAAGAATTGTTTAAAAATATTTTCTCATCATGAAACTACATGCCACTGTAAATCCGTGGAGTATTTTGGATATATGTACGTATTTGTGTTTGGTCTGCTATTTGTCAATATTTTTTTAAAGAAATATCAAAACAAAATTTAAAATATAGGCCAAAAGTTTTGACACACCTTCTCATTCAATGGGTTTTTTTATTTTCATGAATATCTACATTGTAGATTGTCACTGAAGGCATCACAACTATGAATGAACACGTGGAGTTATGTACCAAACAAAAAAAGGAAAAATAACAGAAAACATGTTTTATATTCTAGTTCAGTGGTTCTTTACATGGGTTCGATTGAACCTTCGGGGTTCGGTGAGTCGGCCTCAGCGGTTCGGCGGACACTCCGCCGCAGATGTCGAGACACACCCGACTCATCGTGCAAATAAAAACTTCTCCATATTGGCGTATTATGGATACGGCCACAGCAAAAGTCACACTGATTTGCCGTTGTGTAATTTGTTGTGAGTTCATGCACTGTGTTGGTTTTGTTCTTTGAACAAGGTGATGTTTGCGCATGGCTCATTTTGACTTGAATTTGAAAAATATATATATATATAATATATATATTTCACTAAAGAAAGGTTCGGTGAATGCACATATGAAACTGATGGGGTTCAGCCCCTCCAACAAGGTTAAGAACGACTGTTCTAGTTCCTTCAAAAAAAAAAAAATTAATGATTACTGCTTTGCAAACTCTTGGGATTCTCTCAATGAGCTTCAAGAGGTAGTCAACCTTGTTTAGAAACACTTTCTCCTCATTCAATGGGTTTTCTTTATTTTCATGACTATTTACATTGTAGATTGTCACTGCAGGCATCAACTATGAATGAACACATGTAGAGTTAAGTACTTGTAAAAAAAAAAAAGCCAAAATAACTAAAAACATTTTTTATATTCTATTTTTTTCAAAATAGCTACCCTCTGCTCTGATAACTGCTTTGGACACTATTGGCATTCTCTCAATGAGCTTCAACATGTAGTCACCTGAAATGGTTTTCACTTCACACTTCAGTGACAATCTACAATATTAACAGTCATGAAAATAAAGAAAACACATTGAAATGAGAAGGTGTGTCCAAACTTTTGGCCTGTACTCTATAAGTGCCTAGGATTTTCACAAATGTGTCAACGTTGTTCCTCAGGTGTTCAGAGAGCTGGCAGACTTTGACGTATCCGATGCCTTCGGCGTCCCTAAAGATGATGGACACTTTTGGTGGCCCGGGTTGTCGTCGAAGAGACGTAGGCGCTCGTCTGTGTTTCCATGGCACTGGGACATTACTAAGGATGCCCGCTTTGCGTTCACAGTGAGAACAAACATCTTTTCTGGTACCGCTCTTGATGTGTTGGCATTTATCTATGTGTATGTTACACACAGGAAACCGGCCTTGTAGTGATGACTGACATGGTGAGTTTGAACCACCGGCAGAGTGGTGGGATGTACACCGATGAGGCGGTTCCTGCTTTTCAGCCGCACAGTTCCACCTTAGTATCTGCCATGCCCTCTCGCATTCCTGTCAGGTATGTGTCTACCTGGAATCACAGACTAGCCCAATGTCAGATGTTTTTTGTTTAATTGTTCCTTATAGTACAATAGAAACGGAGCCATCGATTATGGTTCTATTCGAGTAATCCATCTATCAATTTTTTTTGCTCAATCGAGTTCTCTGATCAAACACACTTTGTAGTCTCAAAGCGTATTTCAGAGAAAATACTAAAATAAAAATAATCAGTAAAACATGCTCTGCTTGCCATAACCTTTTATCTTTTCTTCTAATAAATGTACATCATCAACATTGAAATCACATTTTAACATTTCATTCATTCATGTGCATGAATGAAAAAATACATTACAATAAAATGAAAATATCTGCTGTTCAACACCACATAGATCACAGCACCCACACATCACTGCTCTCATGTGTGCTCTATTGCACCGGCTGTATGGAAAGTTCTAGATTTGATACATTTTTATCAGTTACATTCATTTGATACAAAACTGAAGCAATGGGATGTAAATTGAAGCTTCTTTCTCATCAAATCAGTCGATTTAATCGAGTAATCGTTGCAGCCCTAAAGCAGTGGTTCTCAACCTTTTTTCAGTGATGTCCCCCCTGTGAATGATTTTTTAATTCAAGTACCCCCTAATTAAAGAAAAGCATTGAAAATAAGAGATAAAGAAGTAAACGACAGCACTATGTCATCAGTTTCTGATTTATTAAATTGTATAACAGTGCAAAATGTTGCTCATTTGTAGTGGTCTTTCTTAAACTATTTGGAAAAAAGATGTAAAAATAACTAAAAACTTGTTGAAAAATAAACAAGTGATTCAAGTATAAATAAAGATTTCTACACATAAAAGTAATCATACATTTAAAGTGCCCTCTTTGGGGATTGTAATAGAGATCCATCTGGATTCATGAACTTAGTTCTAAACATTTCTTCACAAAAAAATAAATCTTTAACATCAATATTTATGGAACCACAAAAAATCTAGCTGTCAACACTGAATATTTCATTGTTGTATTTTTTTTACAGTTTATGAACTTACATTCATATTTTGTTGAAGTATTATTCAATAAATATATTTATAAAGGATTTTTGAGTTGTTGCTATTTTTAGAATTAAAAAAAAAATCTCATGTACCCCTTGGCATAACTTCAAGTACCCCCAGGGGTACGCGTACCCCCATTTGAGAACCACTGCCCAAAAGTACAGTATCTCAGAAAAGTACAAAACTGCCAGCCGATATTACAACAGGATACCATATCTTCTCAATTCTGTAGAAATTAGACTTGTATGTACGTTAGAGTCGTCTGTGTGCAGCTTGTATAGCAGCATAGCTTTACCATCTCCTTAATATTAGCCAACAAGCAGCCATTATTTTTTAAATAGATATCAACACAAGGATTTTCTTGCCGACAGTCATATATGGTGGTGCTAGGGTCATGGTCTAGGGATGCATTAGTGCTGCCAGCACTGGAGAACTGTGGTTAATTGAATTCCATCATGTCATTCTGAAGCAGAAATCATAATTGACCAAATAATACAGTCCTTTTTTTTTTTAGGTATTTCAGCTCAAGAGTAATTTATTTTTGGCTGGCTTGCTGTTTTAAATGGTATATGGGTTGTACTTGTATAGCGCTTTTCTACCTTTTTTTAAGGAACTCAAAGCGCTTTGACACTATTTCCACATTCACCCATTCACACACACATTCACACACTGATGGTGGGAGCTGCCATGCAAGGCGCTAACCGGGCCCTATCAGGAGCAAGGGTGAAGTATCTTGCTCAAGGACACAACGGACGTGACTAGGATGGTAGAAGGTGGGAATTGAACCAGTAACCCTCAGATTGCTGGCACGGCTACTCTCCCAACTTTGCCACGCCGTCCCCGGATGATAAATGACGGATCAGATTATATACAGCTACAGTAGAGCAGGGTTCACCAACCTTTTTGAAACCAAGGGCTACTTCTTGGGTACCGATTAATGCGAAGGGCTACCAGTTTGATACGCACTTAAATAAATTGCCAGAAATAGCCATTTTGCTCAATTTACCTTTTAATAAATAAATCTATATATATATTTTAAAAAATGGGTATTTCTGTCTGTCATTCCGTCGTACATTTTTTTTCCTTTTACAGAAGTTTTTTTGTAGAGAATAAATGGTAAAAGAAACACTTAATTGAACGGTTTAAAAGAGGAGGAAACACGAAAAAAGTTAAAATAAAATTTTGAAACATAGTGTATCTTCGATTTCGACTCTTTTAAAATTCATAATTCAACCGAAAAAAAATGAATAGAAAAACTAGCTAACTCGAATCTTTTTGAAAAAAATAAAAAAAAGTATTTATGGAACATCATTAATATTTTTTCCTAATTAAGATTAATTTTAGAATTTTGATGACATGTTTTAAATAGGTTAATATCCAATCTGCACTTTGTTAGAATATACAACAAATTGGACCAAGCTATATTTCTAACAAAGACGAATCATTATTTATTCTAGATTTTCCAGAACAAAAATTTAAAAATAAATTCAAAAGACTTTGAATTAAGATTTTAATTTTATTCTACAGATTTTCTTGATTTGCCAGAATAATTTTTTTGAAATTTAATCATAATAAGTTTGAAGAAATATTTCACAAATATTCTTCATCGAAAAAACAGAAGCTAAAATGAAGAATTAAATTAAAATGTATTTATTATTCTTTACAAAAAAAAAATACTTGAACATTGATTTAAATTGTCAGGAAAAAAGAGGAAGGAATTTAAAAGGTAAAAAGGTATATGTTTTTTAAATTCCTAAAATTAATTTTAAGGTTGTATTTTTTCAATAAAATTGTCTTTCTGAAAGTTATAAGAAGCAAAGTAAAAAAATTAATTTATTTATTTAAACAAGTGAAGACCAAGTCTTCAAAATATTTTCTTGGATTTTCAAAATCTATTTGAGTTTTGTCTCTATTAGAATTAAAAATGTCGACCAAAGCGAGACCAGCTTGCTAGTAAATAAATACAATTTAAAAAATAGAGGCAGCTCACTGGTAAGTGCTGCTATTTGAGCTATTTTTAGAACAGGCCAGCGGGCGACTCATCTGGTCCTTACGGAATTACCTGGTGCCATCGGGCACCGTGTTGGTGACCCCTGCAGTAGAGTCTTTAATGCTGTGTAGTAAAAATGCATAAATGTTTTCTTGGACTAGAAGTCTGTTTTATATGCATGACTTTAATCACAAACATCTCCGTGTTCAATCAGCTCTCCGAAAACGGCCGAGCAGAAGAAAACAAAGGCATTAGGAACTGATTGCTCGTACCATATTCCGCACGGACATTCCTTAATGCTACTCATTCTGGTGATGAACATTAAACACATGATGCGACTTAGTAGGATGTCAGCATGCAAATCCTGTATAAATCACTGTTTCCTTTTATGGTGTTGTTTTATTGTGAGCAGCTGAGGCCTTTGACTGATGTCAGCTTGTGTTTGGCTCGCAGACCAGAGAAGCGGAGGCGAACATTCTTCCCGGAGACATGGGTGTGGCACTGCCTCAACGTCAGGTATGTCAAACCTGATGTTTTTTTTTTTTTTTGTAAATATGACGGGAGCAAAGTGCAACAAATAACATAAATCCATTAGAGTCCAATTCTGTTCGGTCCGTAAACTGTTTCTGTTTGTGTTTGAATATGTCTTCTTTAAACTTGCCAATCTTGGACAAAACTATCACACCTCAACAACTTCACTGATTCATTTTGGGCCAACATATATCAACCATTCATTGATTTCCATATGCCTGTGGATAATACTTCACTGTCCTTTAAGCTAGCAATGCCCGGATTTTCTATAAAGTCTATTAAAGTGGATTCTGGTCAGATAGAATAATAAACATTTATTTAACTTTATTATACTAAGCCAACTTCATTAAAGGCCTACTGAAACCCACTACTACCGACCACGCAGTCTGATAGTTTATATATCAATGATGAAATATTAACATTGCAACACATGCCAATACAGCCGGTTTAGTTTAATATATTAAAATTTTAAATTTCCCGCGGAGTTTCTTGTTGAAAACGTCGCGGAATGATGACGAGTATGATGATGCGTGTTTGTGACGTCAATGTTGGACGGGCACATTAGCCCAGCACCACTTATGGCTAAAAGTCGTCTCTTTTCATCGCATAATTACACAGTAATTTGGACATCTGTGTTGCTGAATCTTTTGCAATTTGTTCAATTAATAATGGAGACTATAAAGAATAATGCTGTTGGTGGAAAGCGGTGAATTACAGCTCTCCCGTCCAAAGGCAAAACCCAGTAACTCAATTTTGGTCAAAACTGAGCTGATAATAATTTTGGAGTTCCTAGGTGATATACTTTACATTAGTGTATGCAATATTGTAATTTGTTCCGTAAGTAAGCTGTTACGCCCATGGCAGGACCCAGCAACTACCACATAACCGCGTAGATACAACAGAAAAACCTAGTATCTCAAGGGACCAATCGGAGCTTCTTTGTCAGTCGCCTTATTGTCTTTAATGAGATATTTGCACGAATGGGGGCCGACGGTCAAGCTGATTATGTGATATTATGGCACAAGGGGATATTTGGAAGATTGGCCCAGGACGTTGCAAGCACCTTCATTAAATCTATTGTTCTTGATTATTCCCCTTGCATACTCTTTTGGGCAGATAACTGTGGAGGTCAAAATAAAAACTGGACGCTGTACACGGCTCTTGCCCAATGTGCAAACGCAGAATGGGGCCCACCCGAGATTGTGATGAAATATCTGGAGAAAGGGCACACGTTCATGAGAGCAGATTCAATCCATGGCTCAATCGGCAAGAAAATGAAAGCTCAAGAAAACATTTATACGTTTGATGACTTTGTAAATCTTTGTAAGACAGCATCAAAATAGATTGGTTTTCCTTTGTTTTCTCAAAATCAGCTAGAAGTGAGTTACTAGGTTTTGCCTTTGGACAGGAGAGCTGCCTTTGGCACCGAAACACAGCCGGTGTTTTTTTGTTTGTTGTGAAGTTTTAACACAGAGCGGTCAAGCGAACATGTTTCTCTACGTCAACCAGCAAGTGTTTGGATGGGAAAATTGTGATATTAAGTCAGCTCTTACCGCACACTTTAGTGGATTATGGAACCTCATTCTCCAGCTCAAAAATGCAGCTGTGATCTTGGGTCCTCGGGTTCTCTCAAAGACACTGGCGTTCACCGCGGCCCTCCGACTTTCAGGTATAACTTTACAATCTCACTAAAATACTATTAACACAATAAGCAGATAAGGGATCTTGCAGAATGATCCTAGTAAACGTGTCTAATTACATCTGAAACGCTTACACTGCTGCTGCCCGGAGCCGTCACTTTTTCTTTTTATTTAATTTTTTTTTTTTTTCTAGTCCTTCACTATCAATATCCTCATCCACGAATCTTTCATCCTCGCTCAAATTAATGGGGAAATCGTCGCTTTCTCGGTCCGAATAGCGCACATCGTCTTCTACTTCCGGTAAAGGCAAGGCTTTTTTATGAGCAACAAAATGTTGCAAACTTTATCGTGGATGTTCTCTACTAAATCCTTTCAGCAAAAATATGGCAATATCGCGAAATGATCAAGTATGACACATAGAATGGACCTGCTATCCCAGTTTAAATAAGAAAATCTCATTTCAGTAGGCCTTTAAGGGTTGCATGGCCCAGCTCATATTGACACAGGTGCATTTCCCGTGTAACCAACAGCGCCGAAACAGGCGATGGCGAGCTGCGACTGGACGTGCCCGACTCGATCACCACGTGGGTCACAGAGGCCGTCGGCTTGTCGAAAGAAAAAGGGCTGGGCTTGGCGGAGAGGGCGGAGCTTCGTACCTTCAAGAGCTTCTTTGTTGACTTCACGTTGCCTTACAGTTTGATCCGAGGGGAGCAAACCAAAGTTCCCCTGACCGTCTACAACTATTTGACCACATGTGCTGAGGTATGATGAGGGTTGACTGGAATCAAGTGTTTAACGGGCTTCATGGGATTTAAAATGTGAGGTTGTTAGAAACTTATATCTACATTTGGTGCATTTAGTCTGCTAGTGTGGTTCATTTGGTCAAGTTTGAACGCTGGTGTGTGCAAAATAAGTGGACAGAGATCCTTGACAAAAATGACATTGTAAATGCTAAGCCAGGGGTGTCAAACTCAAATACAGAGTGGGCCAAAATTTTAAACGGAACAAAGCCACGGGCCAAGTTTGAACAAATTAACCTTTTAATAGGGACCCAAACAAGTTTTGCATTAAATATTGAACAAGCAAGGCTTATATAACTTTAGTGACATGCAAAATCCAGTTTCAAACAATAATAATAATAATTAAAAAAATATCAATGGCATATAAAATAAAATTTAAATAAAAATGTTATGCCTTTTTTTCTATTTGCAATCTTCTGAGGTAAATATTTTTTTTCCACAGTCTAATAATAAATTTGAAAATAAAATAACAATAATGAATGAACCAAACATTCAAACCTTGAAGTATCAAGAGAAAATGCATGAATAAAACGTTAATTATGGGTCAGTTTGCTGGAAGTTTCCCGGAAGAGTTAGTTCTGCAAGGGGTTCTGGGTGTTTGTTCTGTTGTGTTACGGTGCGGATGTTCACCCGAAATGTCTTTGTCATTCTTGTTTGGTGTGGGTTCACAGTGTGGCGCATATTTGTAACAGTGCTAAAGTTGTTTGTACGGCCACCCTCAGTGTGACCTGTATGGCTGTTGACCAAGTATGCCTTGAATTCACTTGTGCATGTGTGTGTGTGTGTGTGTGTGTGTGTGTGTGTGTGTGTGTGTGTGTGTGTGTGTGTAAATGCCACAAATATTATGTGACACGCTGTTAGTATGGAGGAAAAGCGGACGTGACGACAGGTTGTAGAGAACGCTAAAGGCAGTGCCTTAAATGCACGCCTCAAATATAGTTGTCCAGGTAGAAATCGGGAGAATGGTTGATTTTCGGGAGGGGCACTGAACTTCGGGAGTCTACCGGGAAAATTAGGAGGGTTGACAAGTATGAGTATTAGCGGTGAATGCGGTGTTACAGCGGCATCGATGCTGTATAACACCGGCGGGCCAGCTCTAATGCTAAATTCATATTGCCTCAAGGGCCAAATTAAATTACACGGTGGGCCAGATTTGGCCCGCGGGCCAGAGTTTGACACCGATGTGCTAAGCGAATCACACTATGCACCAAGTGTCTTGTTTTCTTTTTGGTTCAGACCAGAGTACTATTCCAGAATAGGAATTTCCATGTGATTGTTAATGAAACAAAATATAGAATATTATCCCATCACTTTGAGGAGCCTCTATCAATTCCATGTTGGCTCTTAAGTGGGTCCATGCCGCACTCCGAAGAGATGACATCATTATTTTTGCAAATCCGCCTGTGCGTGCCTTGCTCTGATTTCGTGTTAGGTGAAGATGCTAAGCGGCGCATCCAGTTTCTTCCCAGCAACTTGCAATTCCTATATCTTCTGCTCCTGTAACTTATGACTTTTGGGGCTTGGATAAAAGGGCATCCTTCTTCTGAGAGCTGGAAAATGAGTGGAATTTAAATTCTCAGAGGAGCTTGTGAAGTGTGAGTCAGTCAGCTATAATATTTCAAAGAGATCTGCTTGGCGAGAAGGCTTCTTATGAGGGCGGGACATGCTGAAAATTATTGTTTGCCTCCTGCTTTTTCATTTTACTTTTTACATTTTTTTTACAGGTTCACATTAAAGTGTCAGTTCCAAAGGGCATCAAGTTCATTGGTCATCTGGGAAAACATCACCTCACCAGGAAGAAGTGCGTGGCTCCCGGAGATGCTACTTCAACCACCATAGTTTTTGCTTTTAGTGACCTCGGCCCAGCAAACATTACAGGTATCCACATATAGCCCACACTTTTGATAGTTTATTTGTTCTCCTCGTCTGATTTAAAGGCCTACTGAAATTAGATTTTCTTATTCAAACGGGGATAGCAGGTCCATTCTATGTGTCATACTTGATCATTTCGCGTTATTGCCATATTTCTGCTGAAAGGATTTAGTAGAGAACATCGCCAATAAAGTTCGCAACTTTTGGTCACTAACAAAAAAACCCTGCCTTTACCGGAAGTCGCAGACGATTAAGTCACCCTTTGATGGCTCCTCACATCCTCACATTGTTTTTAATGGGAGCCTCCAACAAAAAGAGCTTTTCGGACCGAGAAAACGACAATTTCCCCATTAATTTGAGCGAGGATGAAAGATTCGTGTTTGAGATATTGATAGCGACGGACTACAAAAAAAAAATTATCTAGTTTAAAAAAAAACGCGATTGCATTGGGACGGATTCAGATGTTTTTAGACACATTTATTTTGATATTCTGGGAAATCCCTTATATTTCTATTGTGTTGCTAGTGTTTTAGTGAGTTTAATAGTACCTGATAGTCGGAAGGGGTTTGTCCACGGGTGTCTTGACGCCAGTGTCTGATGGAAGTCGACGGCAGCTGTACAGACAGCACAAGCTCAGCGGATCTCCGGTAAGTTGCGACTTTTTACTACAATTCTCTCACCGAAAACTGCTGCTTGACATTTGGTCGGGATCCATGTTCGCTTGACTGCTCTGATCCATAATAAAGTTTCACCTCCAATAATTTTAAACAAGGAATCACCGTGTGTTTGTGTGGCTAAAGGCTAAAGCTTCCCAACTCCATTTTTCTACTTTGACTTCTCCATTATTAATTGAACAAATTGCAAAAGATTCAGCAACACAGATGTCCAAAATACTGTGTAATTATGCGGTTAAAGCAGACGACTTTTAGCTGTGTGTGTGCTCAGCGCTAATATTTCCCAACAGTCCGTGACGTCACGCGTACACGTCAGCATTCGGCGACGTTTTCAACAGGACACTTCGCGGGAAATTTAAAATTGCAATTTAGTAAACTAAAAAGGCCGTATTGGCATGTGTTGCAATGTTAATATTTCATCATTGATATATAAACTATCAGACTGCGTGGTCGGTAGTTTTGGGTTTCAGTAGGCCTTTAACTCTTGACAGAACTACACATCTGCCCCAACTTCAGCACATTTTTAAATACATTTTCAGGCCATATTCTCCATGTGCTTCAGTGAAAGTAAACAAACAAGTAATAAAATAATAAGAGAGGCTTCCAGAAAGCTATCAAAATATATTTGGATTGCCTCCATTGGAGACACCTGCAAACATCCACATTTGAGACAAGTATATAACGACCATAATGCCACTGAATTACCAACCAAAAAAATCAAAATGTGCATCGTTTGTTGTGTCTCTGTGTAAGTGGGAGCAATAAGAAGGGTGCGACTAAGGAATAACACGCAAGACGGCTGTGCATATATCGGCCACGTTTGGACATCTTGAAATGTTCAATGTACACAACAATTTCGACTTGATTGTGATAATTGCAATATGCGACTATGTAATAGAAATGGTGTGTTTTAGATGCTATAAAAAGGCAGAGGAGGTGATCAACAATCGGTTTATTCTCCACAAATATAGGAAGCATAATGACCCATCCATCAATTTTCTACCGCTTGTCCCTTTTGGGGTAGTGGGGGGTGCTGGAGCCTATTTCAGCTGCATTCGGGCGGAAGGCAGTGTACACCCTGGATAAGTCTCTACCTCATCACAGGGCCAACACAGATAGACAGACAACATTCACACTCACATTCACACACTAGGGCCAATTTAGTGTTGCCAATCAACCTATCCCCAGGTGCATAACCGAAACATGAAATTAATTTTAATCGATTGACTTTTTGACTGTTAATATCAAACGGTCAGTCACGCAGATACACATGAAACACAGACATGAAATGAACTATATTTATATAGCGCTTTTGTCCACTGACTCAAAGCGCTTTTACATAGTGAAACCCATTATCTAAGTTACATTTAAACCAGTGTGGGTGGCACTGGGAGCAGTTGGGTGAATTGTCTTGCACAAGGACACTGCAGCAGGGACTAGGTTGGCAGAAGCAGGGATCGAACGTAGAAGCGGGGATTGAACCTAGAACCCTCAAGTTGCTGGCACGCTCGCTATACCAACGGAGCTATGCCACGGACACAGCTGTTAAGGCCCTAGGACCTGTCATGTCTTCACAAATATTTGTACATAACAGAACTCTTAACATCGCAAATAACATAAGTGAAACAAAGTTTAATCTACAGATTCCAGTTTACACCAGCCAGAAAGAAGAAAACTATTTTAGTGTGCATACACACACATACAAAATCTAGCACGGCCTGATTTAAACAGTCTTTTCAAATTTAAAGTGTTAATTTTTTTCATGAATTTCATTGACATTCACAATGTTATTAAGGGCCTACTGAAATGAGATTTTCTTGTTTAATCGGGGATAGCAGGTAAATTCTATGTGTCATATTTGAACATTTTGCGATATCCCCATATTTTTGCTGAAAGGATTTAGTAGAGAACATCGACGATAAAGTTTGCAACTTTTGGTCGCTAATAAAAAAGCCTTGCCTTTACCGGAAGTAGAAGACGATGTGCACGTGACGTCACTGGTTGTAGGGCTCCTCACATCCTCACATTGTTTATAATCATAGCCTCCAGCAGCAAGAGCTATTTGAACCGAGAAAGCGACAATTTCCCCATTAATTTGAGCGAGGATGAAAGATTCGTGCATGAGGAAAGTTAGAGTCAAGCACACAAAAAAAGAAAGAAAAGGCGACCGCTCCAGGCGGCGGCAGTGTGAGCATTTCAGATGTAATTAGACACATTAACTTGGATAATTCTGGAAAATCCCTTATCTGCTTATTGTGTTAATAGTATTTTAGTGAGATTATAAAGTCATACCTGAAAGTCGGATGGCTGCGGTGAACGCTAGCGTCTCTGAGAGAAGCCGAGGAGCCAAGATCACAGCTGCCTTTTTGAGCTGCAGGATGAGGTCGCATAATCCACTCAAGTCTCCGGTAAGAGCCGACTTAATATCACAATTTCCCCATCCAAACACTTACTGGTTTACGTAGAGAAGAAACATGTTCGCTTCACAACAAACAAAGAAACACCGGCTGTGTTTCGGTTGCTAAAGGCAGCTGCAATCCACCGCTTTCCACCAACAGCATTCCTCTTTATAGTCTCCATTATTAATTGAACAAATTGCATAAGATTCAGCAACACAGATGTCCAAAATACTGTGTAATTATGCGATGAAAAGAGACAACTTTTAGCTGTGTGTGGTGCTGAGAGAACATGTCTGCTCCAACCAATAACGTCACAAGCACGCGTCAACATAAGCGTCATCATTCAGGATACTTCGCGGGAAATTTAAAATTGCAATTTAGTAAACTACACCGGCCGTATTGGCATGTGTTGCAATGTTAAGATTTCATCATTGATACATAAACTATCAGACTGCGCTGTTGGTAGTAGTGGGTTTCAGTAGGCCTTTAAAACTCCATTTTCCATTATTTTCACAGAGCCAAAAAAGGCATCATGGCGAATTCTGTTTCATTAGCAAAGCCTACCTTTATTAACGACTTAAGCACTTGTGCCTCACTTACAAAGGGCGGGCTTGTCCGCAGGCGAGATGAGAGAATACGAATTTGCAGGAAATGTGCTTAACTTCAAGCCTGTAAAAACATGAGAAAATGGCCCTCAATAAATCCTTTGGTGTGATACCTGTGTTTATTATGCAAAATATTATAGGTGTATCCTCTGTCAACGATGACATTGAAGTACTACCAATATCTCCATCCTGAAAAAGCCAACTTTGTGTTGATGTTGGGAGTTGTGATGCCTGTGAATGCACCTCTCATGAATGTGAGAATGGTGGTGGATTATGAGAAGGTATTGTGGAGGTGAATGCTACAAAAATTGGTAGTGGTGTTGTACTGATTAAAAAGGTAAATTGACCGTTACTGGAAAACTGTAAAAATATTATTGCCGTATTTCCGATCACTCCAATTATATACATCTGATCCCCTTCAATCCTTCTGATCTGCTTTAGTTACTGAAAAAAGCCAAAGGAATTGTGGTTCAAATGCAACTTTCAGCGTTTTACCATACACAATTGTCATTAGATCCTCTTTCAAATGTTGTGAAATTAGCTGGGCCAAAGATTGTATTGTAATTCTCCCACAATAGTCTTTCATATTGGTAGCAGGACTTTGGCCTCTACAGCGTGGCGCCCGTAAGAAAAGTCGTGCCCTGCAGGCTGTGTGTGTGTCTGTGTGATCTGCTCGCCCACCTTGAGGTACAAACATTCCCCTTCTGGGTGTATGTGAGAACAAAGCTGGCCAACAGCGGGGAAGCCGCCACAGCTGTGCTGTGACACTCAGTGGCATGTTGATGAGTTTGCAGGTCACCAGCGGTCAATGGGCCCCCCATGGCCCCACTTCTTCTCCCCTTGGCCCCCCTTATGTTTCCCTCTCACTACACACACACAAAGAGACGCCACTGGCACATGGCCACGTTTCCAATGCTAGGGTCCTTGTACAGGCATGTTTGTCTTGTGCAATGTGCTGTATGTTGTACAAGATGTCCACAAACAAGGTTTAGAAGAATGGCTACATCTGCTGGGTTTAACTCAGCCATTGATAATGTTGATGTATCACAGAAATACAAATCCCGTTTCCGTATGAGTTGGGAAATTGTGTTAGATGTAAATATAAACGGACTACAATGATTTGCAAATCATTTTCAACCCATATTCAGTTGAATATGCTACAAAGACAACATATTTGATGTTCAAACCGATAAACATTTTTTTTTTTTGCATATAATCATTAACTTTAGAATTTGATGCCAGCAACACGTGACAAAGAAGTTGGGAAAGGTGGCAATAAATACTGATAAAGTTGAGGAATGCTCATCAAAAACTTATTTGGAACATCCCACAAGTTTGCAGGCTAATTGGGAACAGGTGGGTGCCATGATTAGGTATAAAAACAGCTTCCCAAAAAATGCTCAGTCTTTCACAAGAAAGGATGGGGCGAGGTACACCCCTTTGTCCACAACTGCGTGGGCAAAGAGTCAAACAGTTTACGAACAAAGTTTCTCAAAGTGCAATTGCAAGAAATTTAGGCATTTCATCATCTACGGTCCATTATATCATCGAAATGTTCAGAGAATCTGGAGAAATCCCTCCGCGTAAGCGGCATGGCTGGAAACCAACATTGAATGACCGTGACCTTCAATCCCTCAGACGGCAGTGTATCAAAAAACGACATCAATCTCTAAAAGATATCACCACATGGGCTCAGGAACACTTCTCCCGTCCAAAGGCAAAACTTGATGCTGTCTTACAAAGATCTACAAAGTCATCAAACGTATAGATGATTTCTTGAGCTTTCATTTTCTTGCCGATAGAGCCATGGATTGAATCTGCTCTCATGAACATGTGCCCTTTCTCCAGATATTTTATTACAATCTCGGGTGGGCCCCATTCTGCGTTTGCACATTGGGCAAGAGCCGTGTACAGCGTCCAGTTTTGATTTTGACCTCCACAGTTATCTGCCCAGAAGACTATGCAAGGGGGAGAATCAAGAACAATACATTTAATGAAGGTGCTTGCAACGTCCTGGGCCAATCTTCCAAATATCTCCTCGTGCCATAATATCACATAATCAGGTTGACCGTCGGCCCCCATTCGTCTCATTAAAGACAATAAGGCGACTGACAAAGTAGCTCCGATTCGTCCCTTGAGATACCAGGTTTTTCTGTTGTATCTACGCGGTTATGTGATAGTTGCTAGGTCCTGCCATGCGCGTAACATCTTACTTACGGAAAAAATTACAATATCGCATACACTAATGTAAAGCATATCACCTAGGAACTCGAAATTATTATCAGCCCAGTTTTGACCAAAATTGAGTAACTGGGTTTTTTGCCTTTGGACGGGAGACTTCAGAAAACCACTGTCACTACATCTGTAAGTGCAAGTCAAAGCTCTACTATGCAAAGCGAAAGCCATTTATCAACAACATCCAGAAACGGCGCCGGCTTCTCTGGGCCCGAGATCATATAAGATGGACTGATGCAAAGTGGAAAAGTGTTCTGTGGTCTGACGAGTCCACATTTCAAATTGCTTTTGGAAATATTTGACATCGTGCCCATCGAAAATGTTTGGCGCATTATGAAGCGTAAAATACGACAGCGGAGACTGTGACTGTTGAACGACCAACGCTCTACATAAAACAAGAATGGGAAAAAATTCCACTTTCAAAGATTCAACAATTAGTTTCCTCAGTTCCCAAACGTTTATTGAGTGTTGTTAAAAGAAAAGGTGATGTAACACAGTGGTGAACATGCCCTTTCCCAACTACTTTGGCACGCCTTGCAGCCATGAAATTCTAAGTTAATTATTATTTGCAAAAAAAAGTCGACTTTGAGTTTGAACATCAAATATCTTGTCTTTGTAGTGCATTCAATTGAATACGGTTTGAAAATCATTTGCAAATCATTTTATTCCGTTTATATTTACATCCAACACAATTTCCCAACTCATATGGAAATGGGGTTTGTAACTTAAACAATCCTAAATATTTGCCAAAAGTGAGTCTCAATGTCTATAATGGCACAATGCCATGTTCAGCTTCACCAAGGAAGAGAATCATTATAATTGACTTATTAGCAGGAGAATGATTGGTTGTGTTGGATTAGCTCCTGCTCAATGTGTCCTGTCATCAGTCCAGGTCCTAGTCAGCCTTTTACCTCAAGTCCAAAAAGTCCAAACTTCTTCCACAGAGGGTCACATACAGAAACATTGAAAGATGCGGGGTGCCACTTTTAATGCATTTTGGGTATGAAGGATGCTAAAGATCAACAAGCTACCTGATCAATAAATCAATAATTTTGCTTTGGGTTATATTCAAGAAACCTTATTTTCATAGCAGCACACAGATGGGGCGAAATGTAATACGTAAGGTCCCAGATTTAAGAGTACCAGAAGAACGGTAATATGTACATTATAATGTAAATAGAATAGCATACAGTCGTGGTCAAAAGTTTACATACACTTATGCCATGGCTGTCTTAGGTTTCCAATCATTTCTACAACTCTTATTTTTTTGTGATAGAGTGATTGGAGCACATTTAAAATTAGTTGGTCACAAAAAACATTCATTTTATGAATTTATTATGGGTCTACTGAAAATGTGACCAAACCTGCTGGGTCAAAAGTATACATACAGCAATTTTAATATTTGGTTACATGTCCCTTGACAAGTTTCACTGCAATAAGGCGCTTTTGGTAGCCATCCACAAGCTTCTGGTTGAATTTTTGACCATTCCTCTTGACAAAATTGGTGCAGTTAAGCTGAATTTGTTGGTTTTCTGACATGGACTTGTTTCTTCAGCATTGTCCACATGTTCTCAATGGGGTTTAAGTTATGACTTTGGGAAGGCCATTCTAAAACCTTAATTCTAGCCTGATTTAGCCATTCCTTTACCACTTTTGATGTGTGTTTGGGGTCATTGTCCTGTTAGAACACCCAACTGCGCCCAAGACCCAACCTGCGTGTTATTGATTTTAGGTTTTACTGTATAATTATGCAGGATAAGGTAATGGAAATATACAGTATACATAGAATCAATAAATAAAGATTGAAATCCTCTAGTGCAAATGGAATGTAAAACCGTGACGCCAAACTGAACCAACTAAATGTCCAGTTCAGTGCTGTTGGCACTTGTGATATGTGACAAAGCAAATTAGTGTATATATCTAATAAGTTTAATAAATGATGAACTAAAGTTATATATAGAGGCCTGTGCCGCACTTTGGACGTCCCTACACAAAGTCACCCAGTATAGGCCCTAGCACCTACCAAAAACTGGCAGTATGGAGAATTTATTTATTATAGAAAACAAATACAATTTGCAGATTTGCTCGGAATATTTTTTTTTACTATAATTTGCTGGTGATCCAAATTAGAATTGTTTAAGCATGACCTGATTGAAAACCATTATAATTTGTCATTATATTTGCGAGAAAAATGCAAGAAACAAATAATAGTTACACAGAGTACATCCATCCATCCATCCATTTCCTACCGCTTGTCCCTCTCGGGGGTTTGGGGCGTGCTGGAACCTATGTCATGCGATAATAATCCAAAAAGACACAACAAGGCACACTAACTGTTGTGTTTTCCTGTTGCTTGACAGCCCGAGCCATTGCCTACAGTGAACCAAGCTGCTGCTCAGGCGCACCACAGGCAAGCAAAACAGGAAACGATTTGGAAGAAAGAAGGTCACCAACTGGCTTTGATTTTGTTCGCAGGACTGTCCTTGTGGAGGTATGTGAGCACCAATTTACCAGTGTTGTGTACTGCATTGCACTGAAGAATGACACAAGAAAAATCACATGTTTTTCTGTGTCGTAATTTCCTTGCAGCCAGAAGGTTTGCCAAGGGAATACACCTATAGTGTCTTCTTCTGTCCCAATGGTGAGTATTTATATTCCTGCATCTGATAGCAAGTTTAGCCATTCAGTAATATTTCAGACATACCGTATTTTTCGGACTGTCAGTCGCTCCGGAGTATATGTGGCATTGGCCGAATATGCATAATAAAGAAGAAAAAAAACATTTTTAGGGGAAATGTATTTGATAAAATCCAACACCAAGAATAGACATTTGAAAGGCAATTTAAAATAAATAAAGAATAATGAACAACAGGCTGAATAAGAGTACGTTATATGACGCATAAATAATAGGGGTGTGGGAAAAATCGATTCGAGTACGTTGTGCGATTCAGAATTAATTCTCATTTTTAAAAAATCGATTTTTTTTTTTTGATTTAAATTTTTTTTTTTTTTTAATCAATCCAACAAACTACTACACAGCAATACCATAACAATGCAATCCAATTCCAAAACCAAACCTGACCCAGCAACACTCAGAACTGCAATAAACAGAGCAATTAAGAGGAGAAACACACACGACACAGAACAAACCAAAAGTAGTGAAACAAAAATGAATATTATCAACAACAGTATCAATATTAGTTATAATTTCAGCATAGCAGTGATTAAAAATCCATCATTGACATTATCATTAGACATTTGTGAAAATTTAAAAAAAGAACAATAGTGTCACAGTGGCTAACACTTGCATCTCATAAGCTTGACAACACACTGTGTCCAATGTTTTCACAAAGATAAAATGAGTCATATTTTTGGTTCGTTTAATAGTTAAATTTACATTATTGCAATCAGTTGATAAAACTTTGTCCTTTACAATTATAAAAGCTTTTTTTAAAGAAATCTACTACTCTGCTAGCATGTCAGCAGACTGGGGTAGATCCTGCTGAAATCCTATGTATTGAATGAATACAGAATCGTTTTGAATCGTAAAAATATTGTTTTTGAATCGAGAATTGAATCGAATCGAAAAAATCTATATATTATCGAATCGTGACCCCAAGAATCGATATTGAATCGAATCGTGGGACACCCAAAGATTCACAGCCCTAATAAATAACCAACTGAGAAGGTGCCTGGTATGTTAACGTAACATTATGGTAAGAGTCATTCAAATAATTATAACATATAGAACATGCTATACGTTTACCAAACAATCTGTCACTCCTAATCGATAAATCCGATGAAATCTTCTTTCTCGATGTCGCTTCTAAACAACTCTGCCAACTCCAAAGGTATGCGCCACTTCCTCTTGTCGTTTTCTGCTGCATATTTCACTACGTCCATCTTGTAATCTGCAGAACATGATTTCCTTTTCGGTCCAATTTTTGTTCAGCCCTTCTCAGTTCTTATAAGTTACCGCCAACGATGAAATTAACCATTTTAATAGCTACGGCAGTAGCATATAGCATATAGCAGTGAGCATTCCATGACCCACAATGCACTTCTGCCATGACCCTCCCCCGCCAAATTCTTATTGGTTGACGTGTATGTGACGATTGCTGACATTTTCTTTGTCTCTTCCGCGAATGAGATAAATAATATTATTTGATATTTTACGGTAATGCGTTAATAATTTCACACATAAGTCGCTCCGGAGTATGTGTCGCACCCCCGGCCAAACTATGAAAAATAACTGCGACTTATAGTCCGAAAAATACGGTGGCTTCACTAAAAGGGGTCTAATGGTGGGAATGCATGTTGTCAAGCCCTTTTGTGGTGGGTTTATTTAAAAAAATGTAGGAACAAACAAAACACGCTTAAAGTGTTACTCCTTGAGAAACTTAATGAGCTTTGCCAGATGCATGATGGAAGTTTGACTTCAGATGTTTTGTGCGACTCTAAAAGGTGGTCATGATTATATTGAGAATCATTACAATTGACCTCCATACAAGGAAGTACTGCTGTTAAGCAATTAAAAACAATGTGATTAAATAACTGTGATCTGTAAGAATTAATCTAATTGATCTTGCTTTTAATTGCACCAAAACTGAGGTATGTTCATTTAAATTCATTACATTATTATAAAGATACATTTATAAACAGAAAAAAACATCTTCGTAGAGTCATGAATTGTTTTTAACAGACTCAAAGAGATGCTGTCTGTTTTATTTACTAAAGGTCATATTAATGCTGAAGACCGCACATCTACAGTGTTTTCACAGTAATTATCATAGTGCTAGCTTAATAACTCATAATGGTTTAAGGCGGGGTCGGCAACCCGCGGCTCTAGAGCGACATGCAGCTCTTTAGCGCCGCCCTAGTGGCTCTCTAGAGCTTTTTCAAAATGTTTGAAAATTAGAAAAAGATGAGGGGAAAAAACATATTTTTACTTTTAATATGGTTTCTGTAGGAGGACAAACATGACACAAACCTCCCCAATTGTTATAAAGCACACTGTTTGTATTAAACATGCGTCACCGATTCGAGTATTTGGCGAGCGCCGTTTTGTCCTACTAGTTTTGCTGGTCCTTGAACTCACCGTAGTTTGTTTTCATGTTTCGAGGACGTGTTTTATGCCCCTTTTTTTTCTGTCTCATTTTGTCCACCAAACTTTTAACGCTGTGCATGAATGCACAAATGTGAGTTTTGTTGACGTTATTGACTTGTGTGGGATGCAAATCAGACATATTTGGTCACTGCATGACTGCAAGCTAACAGATGCTAACATGCTATTTAGGCTAGCTGTATGTAAATGTTGCATCATTGTGCCTCATTTGTAGGTATATAGGAGCTCATTGGGTTGCCTTTAAGTCCTCTTAATTAAATTTATAGCTCATGACACTATCTGTATGTAATATGGCTTTTATTTTTTGCGGCTCCAGACATATTTGTTTTTGTATTTTTGGTCCAATATGGCTCTTTCAACATTTTAGGTTGACGACCCCTGGTTTAAGGGAACAGATTTAATGAGTAAATGTCTATCTTTCACAAGTAGAAGTTAAATGTTGTAAAACGTTTCTCCATGATCCAGTTTGATTGGCTGTCTCGTACACACATGTATCTCAGAGGCATACAGAAAAAATAGTTACAAATAAAAAAACTGATTAACACGATTTAAAAACATAACATGCTAAACAAGACTAATTAATTAATTGCAAATAATGCGATAATTTGACACCTCTATTAGAAAGTACCATCGTTGCGTGGTGGACTTAAACCTGACAATTGTATTGATATCATCAGAGAGGATCCACATCTCAACCCCCAACAAGTACGAGTACCAGTACGTGAAGAAGCCCGCCAAGATGAGCCAGTTCCAGGTGGCCGTGAAGACACACAACGATGCCCATTTCGCCCTGTCCCCCACACCCCATGACAGCGCAGAAATGATTGAGATCGTGCTGGGGGGCAGGCAGAACTCCCGTTCCTGGATCTGTTTGGGCAAGATGGGCGAGGCGCTCGTCACTGTCCCCACGCCAGGCATCCTCTCCTGGGACGAGTTCCGCAGCTTCTGGATCAGTTGGAAAGCAGGCCTGGTGCAAGTAGGTGTTTGATTCCACTCAGGAATATAAACCATATTGATACAGACAGTCTTGAAAAATGTTTAATGTGTACCCCTCCATTGTTGCGATGGACCCAGTGAATAAATATCCTGGACCAGCAAGAGCAACAAATTGGGCTTCAGATTAAAAAAACGCCGCAGGAAGCAAAGTGAGGTGATAGGTCGCCTGTTGCCATTTTTTTATTAATTAATTAATTTATTGATTCATTTTATTTTTTTCGGCGCCATGTTTACTGACAGGCCTTCTCAAAATACAGCCCGCGGGCCACATGCGGCCCATTAAGATTTTCTATCTGGCCGTTCTACATAATTTTTTTAGACCTTTAACATCAAAACTCTCCCGTCTAAAGGCAAAACCCAGTAACTCAATTTTGGTCAAAACTGAGCTGATAATAATTTTGGAGTTCCTAGGTGATATGCTTTACATTAGTGTATGCGATATTGTAATTTGTTCCGTAAGTAAGCTGTCACGCGCATGGCAGGACCTAGCAACTACCACATAACCGTGTAGATACAACAAAAAAACCTAGTATCACAAGGGACCAATCGGAGCTTCTTTGTCAGTCGCCTTATTGTTTTTAATGAGACATTTGCACGAATGGGGGCCGACGGTCAACCTGATTATGTGATATTATGGCACGAGGGGATATTTGGAAGATTGGCCCAGGACGTTGCAAGCACCTTCATTAAATGTATTGTTTTTGATTCTTCCCCTTGCATTATCTTTTGGGCAGATAACTGTGGAGGTCAAAATAAAAACTGGACGCTGTACACGGCTCTTGCCCAATGTGCAAACGCAGAATAGGGCCCACCCGAGATTGTGATAGAATATCTGGAGAAAGGGCACACGTTCATGAGAGCAGATTCAATCCATGGCTCTATCGGCAAGAAAATGAAAGCTCAAGAAAACATCCATACGTTTGATGACTTTGTAGATCTTTGTAAGACAGCATCAAGATAGATTGGTTTTCCTTTGTTTTCTCAAAATCAGCTAGAAGTAAGTTACTAGGTTTTGCCTTTTGGACGGGAGAACTGTTGCGGCAATTATGATGTGCAGTGCTGTTTTTAAATTACCGTAAGTCTTGAACTATAGAAAGTATTTCAATGGTTGAAATCTGCTCTTTTGAGTGTTGTACGAGTTATTACGGTAATTACATCACAGCAGCTCAGACCAGGAACAAAGCAGTGTGGGCGGGATTTGTTTTCAGAGCAGCCAGCCCAAAACGCGTGTGTCAGGAACAGATGTGGAAGCAGATTTTTACAACTAATTTCTGGATAAATGTCATACATAGTATGTCATATTGTAGGTTTATTACCCTTTGCATTCATATTTGGCTGTTTCCATTTTTATTGTAAAAGATGTCTATGGAGGAGCTGGTCTGAGAAGTAAAAGAGGAGCGATGTTCATAAGTTGTTAATATTCAGTGTTTTATTGTTCATAGTTAATAATGTACGTCCCACTTTCTTTATTTTCAGCTACATTTTGGGTGTCCCTTTCAGTAAAAAACGGTAAAATTCCATTCCTTTTTTTGAGGTGGTCTGTCATAACTTTTTTAGAACTGTATCGGACATTGTGACTTTTGGCATTAGTGTTCCTGGAAAAAAAAGGGACCCAAACACACATACTGTACAGCAGATTTTTACAGCTGAATGTGTATATATAATTTATACACACGTACACGTTGGCCCCCCCAGACACATGTTTTTCTCTCAATGTGGCCCCCGAGTCAAAATATTTGCCCAGCTTTGTTGTAATGTCACGCTTTACAGGCCGATTTGCTTTGGTTGCCACTCATTGGTTGGCATGCGGCTCCATTTGCTCCATACTGTCCACCAAGGGCATCATAATCTATTTATGGATCTTTTCTTTTGTACTTTATTGTCCTCAGGTGGGCCACGGTTTATATCCGTCCAATGCATCAGTAATCCTTCAGTGGTCTGGAATGACCCCTTCACAGGTTTGACTTTTTTTTGGAAAGATTTTTAAGACTACCACTTGTGGTAATTTTTTCCTCAAACTAATGTACAGTCAGTAAATTGTGTTTCCCCTCAACCAGATTCGACACATAGGCTTCTCCACAGGCTGGGGATCAGTTGGAGAGTTTAAAATCTGGAGAAAGGAAGACTCTGATGAAAACCACAATGAGGCTTTCACTCTGGGGGTCCCACACAACATGGTGCTTGGATCTGAGCGAGCCTTTGCATTCATGATTGGTAAGTAGAATGACTCTTACAGTGTTGTGAAATTATTTTTATTGCTTTCTAACATATAAAAATTGGGTCATTCTATATAGGTGGCTAGCAATGCCCTGGTCAGGTTATGTTTAGTTTGGTATTTCCTTAGTTGTTGTTTATTTCTGTGTCAGCACCCTGGCTTGTTTTCATAGTTGCTATGGGTGCTGATTTTCTGCACCTACCTCTGATTAGTGGTCGGGATGCTCACCTGCTCCCGGTCACTAATCAGAAAGCTATTTATCCCTGCCTCACTCCTCACTCTGGTTGGCTGTCTTGTTCCTTTAACACAATGCTTACGGTTGGTATTTATTTTCATATAAGATTATATTTACTAACTTCTACCTTGTTTGCTAGTCTTTGTTAAGCTTTGTCGTGAGCTTCCCGCGCCATCGGCACATTATCATTTTCGTATTTTTGCTTCATCATTGGACTAAATCACCTTCTTACCTGCACGCTGCTTCCTGACATCCTTCTGCATCTCGGGGAAACGACCACCACAGAACCATGCGACCCAGACGTAACACAATTCTACCTCTAAATCACTTTAAAAATGCATTAAAAAACGTCCACAATGCTTTATTTACGTTACGTAACTTGTAACACTAAGGAACTCTTTTTTTTTTTTTTTTCCATATTAGTAACACATCAGCATGCTACGGTATTAACCGTAAAAGCTAACTCTGGCAACAACTCGAAAAGCGTTTGAGTTTGTAATACACAACACTGTGATACGACACCAATTTGTACTGACTGAAAAACACGAACACGCATATTACAGTATCCGTAAAGTATTAGCCCACACTTCATGTTTTGTTTGTACACAGCTAGCCAGAGAGCCTATGTACTTTAGTAGTACTAACACTAGGGGTGTAACGGTACGGTTCGGTATGTACCTCTGTTCGGAGGTCACGGTTCGTTTAATTTTCGGTACAGTAAGAAAACAACAAAATATACATTTTTGTGTTGTTTATTTACCAAATTTGCAAAATCTTCCACCGAAAATATTTTTCTTAGTGGAATATTTGATGTGAAGTAATCGGAACCTTGGATAGGTCAATAATTCATAATAACATTGATTTTGATTAAATATTTTGCATTGAGCAATGACAGTTTGAAAGAAAAAAAAACAGCTTTTGTTTTATTAGTCAACGTTGCAACTTTTTCTAAATTACATTTAGCCTTTAAGCTTTTTTTATTTCACTTTTGTGTATGTTTTTGTTAATTTTAATAGTATTTTTTAGAATGTGTCGTGGGCCTTTAAAACATTAGCTGTGGGCCGCAAATGGCTTCCGGGGCACACTTTTGACTACCCTGTTATAGATAATAAAAATTAAAATCTGATAAATCTATGGGTAAAAAGCAGAGCCTGGCGACGCATGCGCGTTTATCATAACTCTCTCGCCCCTCCCTCACGAATGCTGCTGCGTGCACAATTTGTTTTGTTTTTAACCCCTTCTTTACCCTGAACGTACATTGAAAATACACGCAACCCTAAGTTAAAATGCCGGACATTTGAGACATTTAAGTAACTCGACCCGGACAGCCCCGCAAAAGAGGACATATCCGGTGAAATGAGGAGGTATGGTCAGTCTACCGTAGCCCGGTCGCTGCTATCATGCCTTTGGTTTTGTGCCTCAGTGTGCATTGTTTACACAAGGTGCGGTACGCTACTTAATATGTCCGTTTGAAAACCCGTTCGGTACACCTCCGAACCGAACCGAAACCCCCGTACCGAAACGGTTCAATACAAGTACATGTACCATTACACCCCTAACTAACACGCATGGTGTGCTGCATGTATTAGGATCGATGTTAAAGTGACTCACTCAATGGACAGTTGTTCGTCTGGTCCAGCTGGCCAGGGAAGTTTCCTGTTAATTTTAGGTAAGCAGTCCATTTATGTCAAAATAGCCTGGCTCCAAGTTTCATATTTAAAGCGTCAAAATTGCTTTCCTCTCCCTCTCCCGGTTTCCGTCTGCTCCAACATCTCACTCTTCCTTCGTGCTGGCTACTATAAGCAGCAGTATATTTAGCTTAAAAATTATAAGGTTGTAAACCCTCATTTGTCCAAAAATAATCATTTTCGTTCTCTGTTACCAAGTCTGCCATGATTAGAACACACACTTGGGTTTGAATCCGTAAGCAGTGTAGTAAAACTAATTAAATTGATGCATTTTGGTGTATGCCGGCATTTTTTTAATGGAAAAACTTATTCCAATATAAATTGGTTTGCATTTTGAACATTTCAACAGATGGTCTCAGTTAGTACCAGCATCTCTCAGGGCGCATCTTCAGTGCACTAAAAAAGTGGGCTCCTTTGTAGATGGTACTGCATCTAAAATGCCCAGTAAAAGTAGTATGTCTGCTGTATGTTTCAAAACATAGAAAACCCCCAGATGTACAGTAGGCGCACGATAGCATGAATGTACAGTAAAAGAGTGTTTCTATGGTAAAAACTGCGCATTACACACAAAAACCTTATTTTAGAAAAAGCAGTCTGCACCCGTTTTTAATCGTACATGCAGTCTAAGTGTATCACACACTCACTAATGGTACACACAATTTTGTAGTTTGCACACTCTGTTTAACACGTGGTACTTAGATCTTCGTAGATCAGGCCCATGCTGTGTTAAAAGTGGTTGCTGGAACATGAGAAGTGAGGTACTGTGTCTAAATCCTTAAGTCACTTGAATGATGATGTGTCCTTGCTTTTAGGGGATGTCATGGGACCAACACTCAACAACCTAGACAAGTTGCTGCGATTGCCATTCGGGTGTGGAGAGCAGAACATGATCCACTTTGCACCCAACGTCTTTGTGCTTAAGTACCTGCAGAAGACCAGGCAACTCAGCCTGGAGGTGGAAAATGAGGCCACTGATTACCTGTTGCAAGGTAAGACTCTGTTTACCCACTTGACAATTAGGTCTCATATTGCATGTTTTGGTAAATGGTAAATGGGTTGTACTTGTATAGCGCTTTTCTACCCCTTTTTAAGGAGCCAAAAGCACTTTGACAGTATTTCCACATTCGCCCATTCACACACACATTTACACACTGACGGCGGGAGCTGCCATGCAAGGCGCTCACGAGGACCCATCAGGAGCAAGGGTGAAGTGTCTTGCCCAAGGGCACAACGGACGTGACTAGGATGGTAGAAGGTGGGGATTGAACCAGTAACCCTCAGATTGCTGGCACAGCCACTCTACCAACCTCGCCACGCCGTCCCCTATTCATTAAAATCTGAGCATGAAAATTAGCCATGGGTATGACACAGGTCTCCCGCCTGCTCGTGAGGATGAGGTCCATTTCCTGCTGACCTCCCAGCGGTTAGGTGTCGCATCTGTAAAAACTTGGGGAAGCGGGGACGTCAGTTCTCAGAAAGCACCTCTCAACAACTCAAATCCCTTGTAGGCCTGCTGCGCAAAAAAGAGCAGAAGGAAGGAATTCTGTTGTTAAAGTTTTTCGGAAATGACAGCAGTGGAACTGGGAACTTTGACCTTGTTGGCAATGAATACTCTGGATTAGGGACTGCCATGTGGTGTTCAGTATGTTTTTACCCACAGCACTCCTGACCAGTCCTTCTCTGTCCATATTGATGAAGTTGCAAAACTTTTTTTCAAACACTCACACTCATTGAAGACTGATAGAATGTAAAACCAGAGACAAAACTACAGTAGATCACCTTTGGCAAGGAATTTCTATGAAGCATATGTTGACCTGTTTAAACAGCGCATAATTTAAAACGTTCAATAAAACCTCCAAAGTCGAGCGCGATCAATTAATTTAACCCCCTTTTAATTTCATAATAGATCACCCTATAGAAAATAATAAGAAAAAAATTATCTGTTACATGGCAAAGCCTTAATAAAAGTCTTAACATTTTTGAAAGGTGAGTTTTGTTGATGTTATTGACTGATGTGGAGTGTGCTAATCAGACATATTTGGTCACGGCACGACTGCAAGCTAATCGATGCTAACATGCTATTTAGGCTAGCTGTATGTACATATTGCATCATTATGCCTCATTTGTAGCTATATTTGCATCCAGCCTTTCCCTCCACCCACATTTAACGCCAAACAAACGCATACCAATCGTTGGTTAGAAGGCGATCGCAAATTTGTCCGCGCTTCCTCCCATGCCGCTGTCCGTCGTGATATGGCTCAAAAGATTCTGTTTCTTCTTTAATTTAGTTTTCGGTACCTGCCTCCACACTCCAACCATCCGTTTCAATACATGCGTAATCTGTTGAATCGCTTATGGCGCTGAAATTCGAGTCTGAATCCGAGCTAATATCGCTATACCTTTCTGTGCTATCCGCCATGTTTGTTTCTGTGTGGTCACGCTGTGACGTCACAGGATAATGGAGGGGTGGATATAATGACGGTTAAATCAGGCACTTTGAAGCCGTTTTTTGGGATCTTGCGTGATGGGTAAAATATTTAGAAAAACTTCGAAAAATAAAATAAGCCACTGGGAACTGATTTTTATTGGTTTTAACCCTTCAGAAATTGTGATAATGTTCCCCTTTAACTACTGTTAATAGCATGAACCAGTCCCACTTAAAACATGAATTGAGTCAGTTGAGCATTTTAGTGTCAGTAACATCCCAGATAAATGGAAAGGCAATAAATCATGCAAGTTAGCTTTAATGGCAGAATCTGCAAGACAGCAACTAATTGCCTTGCAAGTGCAAATAAAATTTAACCTATGTAAAACCATAACAAAAGTAAACCTTAACTATGTATTGGTGAGCTAAATCCTACAACAACTTGTGATTTTAATTGATTCTGATTCTTAGGGTGAAGATTCAATTCAAAATGGATTCTTAAATCAAAGCGATTCTCCAATATATTATCTGTTATAAAAATTAGAGTTGTCCCGATCCCGATCGTGGGATTGGACCGTGCCGATGTTTGCCTTGCGCAGACAAACAGAGGTAACTCGAACAAAAACAACGAGAGAGTGGACGACAGAGAGAAGAGGGGAAAGTTGTCAAAGGTTTTGCGTTCATTTATTTTTCTTGTTCTTGTTATTATTAAAAAAACATTTTTTGTGCCAATTTTGTTATTGTTTACAATGTCAGGGACTATGTCTAAGGATACAGGGAGCCTTTAAGGGCTAAACACAAGTGATTTAAATGGGAGACAATTGTAATTTTTTATTTTTTTTTACTTATTGAGCGTTCGTCACTTAATTAAAAAAAACTGTATGTAGCATTCAATACCACACATTTAATCATCATCATCTAATTGACAACTCTTGTAGCAAAGTCTATATATAAAAAGTATGATTTATAAAACATTTTATTAGGATTACTTAACTTTAGTAACTTGCTATAAAACATTTTCAGTTCTATGATCAATTATCGAAGTATAGGGTCAGGACTGGAAATCGGATTGGATATGATGCCACAAAATTGGACCAGGATTGGAGGCCAAAAATGTTGATCCCTAATTAAAATTATAATAAAACCTTTTCAAAAGATCACAGGTTAAAAAAAAATACGTTATCTTGGCTGCTGACATGATATATTAGCACGGCAAGTAACCGCAGATATGGCCTCAAAAACATTTTTTTAAATTAACTAATTTAAAAAAAGTATACATGTGTGTAGATGTATATAATTAATACACACACACATACATACATACATACATACATGTGTACGCCGCCAGTGTGTGAATGGGCGAATGTGGAAATACTGTCAAAGCGGTTTGGGCTCCTTAAAAATGGGTAGAAAAGCGCTACACAAGTACAACCCATTTACCATTTTATATATATATATATATATATATATATATTTATATATATATATATATATAGAAGTAGATATTTTTTTGTTTGTTTTTTAATTCTTTGATTTTTGAAAATTATGATTCAATTTCATATCTGAATAAACTCAGTGGCGTAGTGGTTATGGTGTCCGACCTGAGATCGGTAGGTTGCGAGTTCAAACCCCGGCCGAGTCATGCAAAAGATTATAAAAATGGGACCCATTACCTCCCTGCCTGGCACTCAGCCTCAAGGGTTGGAATTGGGGGTTAAAACACCAAAAATGGTTCCCAGGCTCGTCCACCGCTGCTGCCCACTGCTCCCCTAACCTCCCAGGGGGTGAACAAGGGAAATGGGTCAAATGCAGAGGACAAATTTCACCACACCTAGTGTGTGTGTGACAATCATTGGTACTTTAACTTTAACTTAACTTAAATAAGAATCATAATTCAAATGTGAATAATTTTTTTAGCACCCCGACTATGCTGATGATAAAGCTCAACTATAAATGCCACGTAACCTTCTGTGCAAGGTGTTGGAAAACGACGAAAGGAAAGACAAGAGTTTTTTGTGTTTCGTGAGTAATTCTGACGTTTCATGTGACAAACATTGACATTTGTTTTTTAGAGGTTTGTCTGCCAAATATTTTGGTCAAATTTGTGTGACCTCAGGTTCTTTTTTTAACTTTTGGTGAATGAGCAGCTCTACTAAAACAATGATATGTATGTTATATGACCGAATCACTAGGGGTGTGGGAAAAAATCTATTCGAATAGCGATTCTCACGTTGTGCGATTCAGAATCGATTCTCACTTTTAAAAAATCGATCAGTTTTTTGGGGGATTTTTTTTTATTTATTGTTTTTTTTTAATTGACTTTTTTATTATTATTTTTTATTAATCAATCCAACAAAACAATACACATCTATTCCATAAAAATGCATTCCAATTCCAAAAACCAAACCTGACCCAGCAACACTCAGAACTGCAATAAACAGAGCAATTGAGAGAAGACACAAACACAACACAGAACAAACCAAAAGTAGTGAAACAAAAATGAATATTATCAACAACAGTATTAATATGAGGTATAATTTCAACATAGCAGTGAGTAAAAATCCCTCATTGACATTATCATTAGACATTTATAAAAATAAAAACAAAAGAACAATAGTGTCACAGTGGCTTACACTTGCATCGCATCTCATAAGCTTGACAACACACTGTGTCCAATGTTTTCACAAAGATAAAATAAGTCATATTTTTGGTTCTTTTAATAGTTAAAATAAATGTACATTATAAAACATTGTCCTTTCATAATTATAAAAACTTTTTACAAAAATCTACTCTGCTTGCATGTCAGCAGACTGGGGTAGATCCTGCTGAAATCCTATGTATTGAATGAATAGAGAATCCTTTTGAATCGGGAAAAAAAAGTTTTCTAATCGAGAATCGTGTTGAATTGGGGAAAAAAAAAAAGATTTTGAATCGAATCGTGACCCCAAGAATCGATATTGAATCGAATCATGGGATACCCAAAGATTCACAGCCTTACTAATCACATGAATTCATGATACCATTTCCTCCTTACTCACATCCAGGCTATCAGAGACAACTGACCTACAGGCGTCAGGACGGATCCTACAGCGCTTTCGGAGAACGGGACTCCTCTGGCAGCATGTGGTAAGTCGCGGAAACTCAATGCGGTCAAACTTTGTTCAGCTGAGGCCACATTCTTCTTCTCTTACCGGGACACACGCAGTGAAAGTTTCAACAACCTCCCAGCACACAAACACCAGTGTGGCGTTTACGCTCGGTGGGGTCAAGCACACAGAGAACCAGCTTGTAATATTTATAAGAATGACATCAATGTTCTCAATGGGGGGGGGGGCTCCAGCGCTTGCTGTTTGGGGACCTATTGCACGGCACGTACCTCCAGAGGATTTATGTTTCAAGGTGGATATCATGATATATGATACAGCCCACATTGTAAAACAACGGGCTACATAAACAACCGAGAATCAGAAACAAACTGCATAATTGGTTCCTGGAGGTAGGCAAAAGCGTCAAGATTTATTTGCACTTAAGCGGTATCCGTGACACACGGCGGACCCATGCTGCTCCTGCAGACAGAGATTTAAGTTGTCTGGAGCCACTTCACCAAATGCCACTTTTTTGGCCCACAATATTGAGGAATGACTCAGCGCCAGGATACAACTGCCATGGAAAGCCTGACCTCTTCCCTTGATGACTCGAGCGGATGCAAGCTTTTTCTTGACTCCCAAGGCAACCACTGTTGGTTGTGGGCATAACACAGATGGTGCACGTAGAGGTAACCTTTTACCATGCCCTATGAATCCATCAACATGAGCCCTGCATGCAAGAAAAAATGTTGTTATCCAGCAGAAAGAAAAAAAAAGATGTGTGTTTTTTTGTGCACATGCAACACAGTGCTAACATTTTACAGCTGGTAAACATGAAACTGGGTGGTACAAAGCAGTACAAATATGAAAATAATGTGCACAGTATATATATTACAAGAATAATGTTTTTAGAGTTTGAGCACAAAAGCAAAGCCTTTGCGCAGGCCCGTTTGTATCTGGTGTGTTTAAAACCTCAACCAAGAGGTTATGTAATCATTGCCGGTGGTTTGTCTATCGACTTTTGGTTAGTTGTGTATGTAGTTAGCAAAATAACTCAAAAAGTTATTGGCGGATATTCATGACACTTTTATAGACCAGTGGTTCTCAAATGGGGGTACTTGAAGGTATGCCAAGGGGTACGTGAGATTTTTTTAAAATATTCTAAAAATAGCAACAATTAAAAAATCCTTTATAAATATATTTATTGAATAATAATTCAACAAAATATGAATGTAAGTTCATAAACTGTGAAAAGAAATGCAACAATGCAATACTCAGTGTTGACAGCTGGATTTTTTGTGGACACGTTCCATAAATACTGATGTTAAAGATTTCTTCTTTTGTGAAGAAATGTTTAGAATTAAGTTCATGAATCCAGATGGATCTATATTACAATCCCCAAAGAAGGCACTTTAAGTTGATGATTACCGTACTTCTATGTGTAGAATTCTTTATTTATAATTGAATCACTAGTTTATTGTTCAACAAGTTTTTAGTTATTTTTATATCTTTTTTTCCAAATAGTTCAAGAAAGACCACTACAAATGAGCAATATTTTGCACTGTTATTCAATGTAATAAATCAGAAACTGATGACATAGTGCTGTATTTTACTTCTTTATCTCTTTTTTTTTTTAACCAAAAACGCTTTGCTCTGATTAGGGGGTACTTGTATTAAAAAAAATGTTCACAGGGGGTACATCACTGAAAAAAGGTTTAGAACCACTGTTATAGACAACTGATTAGATTTTGTCCTAGATTCCGAGACTTTGTCCTACATTACTTTACCTTAACACGTCTGCGTGCGTGCATGCGTGCATATGCGAGAGGACTGCAGAGACAAAGATAATAGAGACAGAAAAGAGTGTTCACCTTGTTTCTTTGTTATTGGCAGATTTCATCATATTTTCAGAAAATCCAATGGTGATTACAATTTGGGGCTGATCCGGATCTTTCTCGGGATTCAGGGCTTTTTTTACTCTTATGAGAAAGGGCCTGGTGTTCTTAGTTTTTTCATAATTTTACTGCTTTTTCCCCCATGAATACAAAACTACGTGAAAAATAATAATGACAATTATAAAATTAAAAATAAATCACATGTATACTTATATATGTATATACATGACATTATGTTCCTTACAAGTGTATGTAAACTTTTGACCACGACTGTATATAAATGTACTGTATTACCACCGTTTTTTTTTTCTTAAAAATGCAGTGGCACCCGGTATGCCAGTTACATATACAGGTCTGTGAGGCAGCGTGTTACTCGTATTGTGAAACGGAGTCACCCACTGAAATACATTGAAATCAATTTAATTGGTGCTTCACCACCAAAACGACATAATCTTAATCATAAAATGCCTTTTAATGAGAGAAACCCACATTTAGGTAAGAAATATTGCATGACAAACAATAGAATAAAATGTACCACAAACCATAACAGTAAGTTTATGAAATAATGTAGTAATAATGTAGAACTTTGATATCATCTCCTTCAAACTGCTTCTCCGTCAAAATCTAACTTACTTATCCTTATTTATTTAATTATGTATTGTTATTGTTATCACTTTTGGAGTATATTGTGAATTTATTCAGACTCTGAAGTGAACAAAAGTTTTAGCAACTGCTATGTAAAGGAAAGGGGGTAGGATTAAATAAGCTCTGCTTCTTCCTACTCCTTTTCGAACATGTTGAATAGAGAAACTGGAAATTGTGATGTATCGTGTATGCATCCATGTTCGAAATATACTCAAATTCAACTCAACTCAACTCAAGCAATCAGCAGCTTCTCCATATTTTCTTGGATAAATGTCTGCCGTTTGGAAAAATTTTTAATGTCCATGGGAGACTTAATCAATTGTTGCTTCAGCATGGCGCAGACTAATAGTGCTACGCTCCAACTGCTAGCTGTAAATCAGCTACTCAGTTTGTCATGTTTTGATGATTTATTTTCTTTAATTCAATGAATATTACTCACTTTTTCTCAGCATTGTCCTTTACACCTATTTTTCTTTGTTTCCATGTTTGTCAATCTCTATTAATAAGCTAATCTTATGGGGTTCACTGTTTATTAAGCAATCTAAACAAAGCCGAGCAACAGCTCGTATCCCAAAGAACTCTTAAACACGAGATACCACTTCATACAACTTTTTTATTTAAAAGATACTATTCTTAGTCCACACAAGATTACAACTTTTTTTCTTTCTAAAATGCACACCTCATTTACAAAAATATACAATACAACTTTAGTATCGTGAATTGATAACTTTCTTCTTGTTGTCCCTAATACTTTCTTATTGGTTGAAGAGGAACCCAAATGTTCATCTACATAAATGAGTAATGTAATAATCTGAGACACTAGCTACTTTTGAACATTTTTTTATAATGGAGTCAAAGTGGTAAGACTTCTTTATCCTGAGAGGACAAGAAGCTTTCGCCAGGTCCGGATCATAACATTCCACCACTAAGACTTTTCAATCTGGATTTTTATCTCGGGCAACTCCCATGCATTTGTCTTCAAAAACTGTTCATATTTACACTTTGAAGTGTGCATTTGGCTGGGGTTGATCCAGGGAGGGGATTTGGATGCTGAAAGCGAGAAAACAGGCAAACTATGAGCGCGCTGCTTCCTAGCCAAAACACAAAGAGTTATGCAAAATTATATTTACACTTTCTCGAACCGCACTTTTGGGCATAACAGTTAGAACCTGTGACATTCTTAAAAATGTCAAACCCTGACTGATTTGTGGTTTCATCCCTGCTTCCAACCAAATAAAAATATTTTTGATTTTATGAAGACATAAGAAAAAGTTCGCATTTTAAGAAGCCTTTTCTTGGATTGAGTCTACCAGTGTTTTGTTTATGTCTGTATCTTTATCTTTGTGTTTTGTTATGACCACTATTGTGCCGCCGCATCCTACTGTAGTAGGTACATGTGGGTATGATTTTTGTTATGGCTTGTTTTGCTGTCGAGCTGTTTACCAAAGCCTTGTAGCCTTCAACCCCTAATGGGAACACCATTCTCATTGAATTCAAAGTTTGATCATGTACTGGTGATGGGTAAAAGAAGCCTCAGTGAGTGTTTGTTCTTATATATATATATATATATATGTATGTATATTTATATATATATATATATATATATATATAATATACTGTATATCCTGTCGAGTCACTCAAGGAAATCATATTGTTGATATAGATATCTTCTGTACAGACTTACTTTACAAAAGAGAAGTGTGGGATATTTCTCTTGTTGTGCTGTTTGTATTTGACTTAATTAAATTGATTTATTTAGTGTTTGGCGCAGCCAGACCGAGGTAGGACGGTATCAAAAGAAGAAACCGAAGACGACACGGGGGGAAATTATGAGGGTCAGAGGGGGGCAAGACAGAGAGATAACAACAAAAAACAATAAACAACAGCAGAACTACAGCAGCAAATAGGATTTATACTAATATGATACCAAAATGATAAGGAAAAACGGATTAGTGAAGTAGATGGTAAAACCACAGAAATGACAATGAACCGTATGGAACAATAAAAATAAAAACAATAAAAATACCCATAAAAATTACAATATTGATAATGAATAACAATGACTTCCACAATCAACATTACAATAACTTCAGATGCAACAATATATAAACGTAATCAATACTTGAATTACAAAATAAAGCTAATGGGGGTGGAAAAAAGGAGCGGACTATTATAACCTTTTGCATTGTTATAGTAAAAATAGCTTCCCTTTTAGCAGTGTGCCGTGTTTTGTGACGCAGATGTGTATCAGTCCCAGCAGGCACTAGACATTGATACAATGTTGATTATACATACATACATACATGTGCTTTAAAACGGACTTTAAAGCATCGTTGAAAATCGTTGTATTTGTAAATTGAGACAACGTTGATGTCTAACGTTGGATCCACGTTGTTGGTGGGGTAATGATCAAATTTCAATGGTCGAGCTGACATTTAATAAACGTTGTCAAAAACCATGTGCGTTATATTAGTGTCGTACAACATCTGTTTGGAAATGACCAACATTCAATGGTCAAATCAATATCAGAACCCAACATTGATTAAACGTTGTCAAAAATGACGTTGTTTCAACGTTAATTTTGAGTTGCTCAACGGAATGACTTGATTGATTGATTGATTGTTTGATACTTTTTTTAGTAGATTGCACAGTTCAGTACATATTCCGTACAATTGACCACTAAATGGTAACACCCGAATAAGTTTTTCAACTTGTTTAAGTCGGGGTCCATGTTAATCAATTCATGGTAATTCATAGTTCAACACATTTTCAACATAGTTTTTAATGTCTTGTGCCTGATGGGGTATGATTATGATTATGTACACTTGTATGTATGAATATATGTTTGATTAGATGTGATAGTCTACATATGTATGTATGTATATGTTCATGTATATTTTTACGAATGTTTGTGTGGATGTATGTACGTTAAAGTACCACTGATAGTCACACATATACACTAGGTGTGGTGAAATTACCCACTGCATTTGACCCATCCTCCTGTTCAACCCCTAGGGAGGTGAGGGGAGCAGTGAGCAGCAGCGGTGGCCGCGCTCGGGAATCATTTTGATGATTTAAAGTATTATTGTTCTTTCATTAAGATCCCCTTTCACTGCTGCAATAGTAGTAGCTATTCTTCTTGGTGTCTAAAATTTCAAAAGCTGTTTGATACAATTACAACATTAAGTCAAAAGGGATTATCCTTTACACACATTCATAGATGACTATAACACAGCATTAAAAAAAAAAATACAATAAACCTGCGATGGGCTGGTGACCAGTCTTAGGTGTACCCTGACTCTGGCCCGAAGTCAGCTGGGATAGGCCCCAGCTTACCTGCGACCATAACGAGGATATGTGGTATAGAAAATTAATGGATGGATGGATAGTAATGCTGATGTAGTATCAGAATAGCCATGCAAGTACAATTGTTTACAGGAAAGTCCAAGCTCTGACAAAAAAGGTACAGATTGATTGCACAAAACAAAAAATTGTCCAAATAGAGAAGAAAAATTATAGTTATTATTGTGCAGATATATAAATACTTGACATGACTGAATTAATACTCAAAATAGCAAAATTAGCCTTGCGATGAGGTGGCGACTTGTCCAGGGTGTACCCCGCCTTCCGCCCGATTGTAGCTGAGATAGGCGCCAGCGCCCCCCGCGACCCCAAAAGGGAATAAGCGGTAGAAAATGGATGGATGGAATAGCAAAATTAATCAAATTGGATTGTTTTCAGTGTTTTTAATGGATAGCTGTGCAGAGAGGAATATTAATATAACTCTGTTAAGTGAGCCAAATAGTAAACAGGAAGACAAAAACATTTACTTCATTTGGGGCTGTAAGATAGAAATGATCTCATACTTTGGAATGTTCCCATTTTCTTAGTTCCATTTAGGTCAGACATGGGCAAATTAAGGCTCGGGGGCCAAATGTGGCCCGTTAAGCTTTTCAATCTGGCCCGCCGAACATTCCTAAATAATTTTTTCAGATTTTTAAGATGGAAACTGTAGCTGCCATTATGATATGCAGTGATGTTTTTTAAATGACCGTAAGTCTTGAACTATACAAAGTATTCAATGGTTGGAATCTGGCGCTCTTGCATGGTATACTAGTTACTATGGCAATCTAATTAGTTACTATGGTCATCTAATTAGTTACAATGGTAATCTAATTAGTTACTATGGTCATCTAATTAGTTACAATGGTAATCTAATTAGTTACTATAGTCATCTAATTAGTTACAATGGTAATCTAATTAGTTACTATGGTAACGTACAGTAAGTCACAACAGCTCAGACGAGGCACCAAGCAGTGTGGGTGGGGAGTGTTTCTAGAGTGTTCAGCTTGAAATGCGCGTGTCAGGGACGGACGCAGAAGGAGATTTTTACAACAAAGTTCTGCAAGAAAACATATATTTTATCAGATTGTAGGTGTGTTTATTTTACTCTTCGCGTTCATATTTCGCTGTGTTTGTTGCATTTTTGTTGTGTTTCGCTTGATTGTAAATATGTCGATGGAGAGGGGGTGTGACGTTCATATGTTGTCAATATTCAGTGTTTTATCGCTCATAGTTGATATTGTAAATCCCACTTTCTTTATTTTCATGTACATTCTGGGTGTTTCATTCAGTAAAAAAAAAAATAATAATTTTATTCCTTCTTTTAAGGTGGTCTGTCAAAACATTTGTAGAATTCAATCAGACATTATTGTGAGGTTTTGTATTAGTGTTCCTAGAAATATATATACCGGCCCGCAGATACATTTTTTTCCTCTAAATGTGGCCCCCCAGTCAAAATAATTGCCCACGCCGGATTTAAATCAATGATGAAAACATTAAAAAATGTCAAACGCGGAACGTCACTTACCTGACTTCATCTCTTGTGAGCGCGAAAGAAAGTGCTCCCTGACAAATACAGTTTGGCACTTCGCATTTAAATGATACAGCATCTGTATCGGTCACATGTTTGTTTTTTCTGTTAAAGGGACATCGAGGCACAGAGAGAGTATCACTCCGTGTGTTTCATGAGCTTTCAAAGCTTCAGTATTATTTGACTCATTATTATTTTAAAGTATTTCTGCTAAATTTTTTAAGATTCTGGTGCAGCCTTTATTTAATTTGAATGATAGAATATGTTGTGCGTCATAAAAAACAACGCAAGCTACTTGCCACAAATAGCACCTAAGCTAGACTTAGGGCATCCCCTGCTCTACAGTCATTTTCCGCCTTTTCATAACCTCTAACTGGATACAGTCTACCTGGAAAAAAACAGTCCTCAATGCCTTCTGTTGACAGATTGAAAGAGTGTGACTAGTTGGACAAACTTCACACTCCGACGGGAAAAAAAAGTGTTTGCCTTCAAGCTCTTGAAGTTTGACAGTTAAGCATTTTTGCAGAATTTGCCAGCACACGTTTTTAAAGGATCTTTGATACCTCTTTCCCCCTTCTCGACCCCTCTTTACCTCGCTAACCCCATCAACATCCTCCCAACCCTCCCACCACCCTCCATCTGCACTTCCTCCAGGTTGACCGCGTTCGTGCTGAAGTCCTTCGCTCAATCTCGGGGTTTCATCTTCATTGACCCCGAGGAGCTCCGCGCAGCTAAATCCTGGCTCATCAAGCATCAGCGAAACGATGGCTCCTTCCCGGCCATGGGGCGGATCCTCAACAAAGACCTGCAGGTAAACGGCAGGCTGTGTGGAAAAGGTTCACCGAGTTCTTGCGATCACAATGCAGGAAGAAAGCCTTAGCTATCATTTTGGGAGCGATCCAAGCAGAATTTTTTTTTCTACTTCAGATTATGTCATCAGCTATAAGTCAAGCTCGGGTTTCTATTTGACAGATCTGGCAATTTGGAATTTCAAAAGTCTCAGGGTCTAGGTCAAAGGTGAGCAGCTTGCTTTATAGAAGCTGTCGTCTTTGTTAGTGGAAGCTCATAGAGAAAGTCCGGACACCTTAGCTGCAGGCATTTTATTCCATTAATTCAAATGGTCAAGTAAAATCTTTCCTCAAGGATCACTTCTAGTTTAAGAAAGACCTTCCTTGCTTCCACTACAAGTATGTGAATGTATGTGTGAATGGATGACTGTGATGTTTAATATGAAGCGCTTTGGGTGTCAATCCAGGTATTGCAAAGCGCTATATAAATACAGACCATTTACTATTTAAAATACAACTGGAAATATTACACGTTTCTGTACCAATCTAAAAACAACAACCTTAGTATAGTACTTCCTTTCTGCAGTCGTTTGTATTCCAATATCTTAACAAGGGATTATACGATGGAAAGTACACTTGAATATTCTTGCTATTACTATTATCAATGACTATGACTCAACACACAGCCATTATTGTCTAAAAAGCTGACAACACAAGTGGGTACAAAGATGATTGTGAGGTAACAAGGGCCGCACCTCTCTAAGCGCAGATATGCTCTGATCCGTGGGGTCCCTATTTTGTGTGATGAGTCAAAAATGTCAATTAATGAATAATGCATACAATTCATATGAAATTTTACTGCAAACGTTTTCTTATCCTCTTCCTGCTTCATTTTTGATAAGAATGCAATTGCAAATTACCTTCAACAGTGTCACTGTCCAGCAGTTTGTACGCTTACAAACCCTGTTTCCATATGAGTTGGGAAATTGTGTTAGATGTAAATATAAACCGAATACAATGATTAGCAAATCCTTTTCAACCCATATTCAATTGAATGCACTACAAAGACAAGATATTTGATGTTTAAACTCATAAACTTTATTTTTTGTTTGCAAGTAATTAACTTAGAATTTCATGGCTGCAACACGTGCCAAAGTAGTTGGGAAAGGGCATGTTCACCACTGTGTTACATCACCTTTTCTTTTAACAACACTCAATAAACGTTTGGGATCTGAGGAAACTAATTGTTGAAGCTTTAAAAGTGGAATTCCTTCCCATTCTTGTTTTATGTAGAGCTTCAGTCGTTCAACAGTCTGGGGTCTCCGCTGTCGTATTTAACGCTTCATCATGCGGCACATATTTTCGATGGGTGACAGGTCTGGACTGCAGGCGGACCAGGAAATTACCCACACTCTTTTTACGAAGCCACGCTGTTGTAACACGTGCTGAATGTGGCTTGGCATTATCTTGCTGAAATAAGCATGGGTGTCCATGAAAAAGCATTAATGGTGCCTACACAGATGTGTAAGTTACCCATGCCTTGGGCAATAATGCACCCCCATACCGTCACAGATGCTGGCTTTTAAACTTTGTGTCGATAACAGTCTAGATGGTTCGCTTTGATCCGGATGACTTGATGTCGAATATTTCCAAAAACAATTTAAAATGTGGACTCGTCAGACCACAGAACACTTTTCCACTTTGCATCAGTCGATCTTAGATGATTTCGGGCCCAGAGAAGCCGGCGGCGTTTCTGGATGTTGTTGATAAATGGCTTTCACTTTGCATAGTAGAGCTTTAACTTGCACTTACAGATGTAGCGACGAACTGTATTTAGTCACAGTGGTTTTCTGAAGTTTTACTGAGCCCATGTGGTGATATTCTTTAGAGATTGATGTCGGTTTTTTATACAGTGCCGTCTGAGGGATTGAAGGTCACGGTCATTCAATGTGTGTTTCTGGCCATGCTGCTTACGTGGAGTGATTTCACCAGATTCTCTGAACCTTTTGATGATATTATGGACCGTAGATGTTGAAATCCCTAAATTTCTTGCAATTGCACTTTGAAAAACGTTGTTCTTAAACTGTTTGACTATTTGCTCACGTAGTTGTGGACAAAGGGGTGTACCTCGCCCCATCCGTTTTTCTGAAAGACTGAACATTTTTTGCACACCTGTGGGATGTTCCACATAAGTGTTTGATGAGCATCAAATATGTTGTCTTTGTAGCATATTCAACTGAATATGGGTTGAAAAGGATTTGCAAATCATTGTATTCCGTTTATATTTACATCTAAATCAATTTCCCAACTCAAATGGAAACAGGGTTTGTATTTTGTACAACAGTCGTACTGGTGTTGTCATAGTCTGTGGCTGCATGAGTGCTGCCGGCACTGGGGAGCTGTGCTTCATCAAGGGCAACCATGAATTCCTTGCACTCGGACAATTGGGAGTGGAGAATGAACTCAAGAGCATACATCTGTTCAGTATGCCAGGGTTATAACAACACAAGAAGAAACAAGATGACAAGCGCCTTGTTTTTAAGCAGTTAATTAGAAAGTTGTTACTTTAAAAGTTAAGGTGGGATTTAAGTGATGTTACTACTGTCTTGCATTGTTGCTTTTAAATTGTAGTTCCCAGGTTTCACTGTGAGTTAGAGTTGTGGTGACAGAAGTTACCATTCTGTCTTGCTTAATTCACAGAGCAGCCATGTGCTTCTTGAACATAGTCAGTGCATATTTGTTTAAAGTTCAATGGATGCATAGATTTTTGACAAAACAGGCTGTATGCCCCACCTACCTTATAGTCTCACTAATTAAACCTTTGCTCTCAGATGGCTGGGAAACATTCCTGCTGAAACTAACTGCGCGTTTATTTCAATTAAAGAATAACATGTTTTCCTTTGTCCACAGGGTGGGATCCATGGAAAGATCTCCTTGACGGCCTATGTGGTGGCAGCACTCCTGGAGACGGGGATAACAACAGATGTAAGCAGTCCAACAAAGCCATGTGTTACTACAGTTGGGTGTGTTCCATTACAGGAACAAAACACTTTCCTCTGTGTCCTACATGGGATGAAGTGGTGATTTTATAGGTTTCATTTCATTTCATGGATGTTTGTTTTCCTTACCGCCCCGCCAGCTGTGGAAGCATATTGCAGTATTCTTGATAGCTGCAGGGAAGGATGTTCATCTGGCAGTCAGCCCACTCATATTTGTTATGCCTCATACTAAGCAGCAAATCTCATCACGTTTTTTACAGCATCAAAATGTTTTGGACAAGATTTCGTGTGAAGGAGTTATATTCCCCTCAGGAATAATGTCTACATGTTGCTTACTTGATATGTTTTTCTTCGCTTGGTAAGTTCTTGCACAGGCTTTTAAACTTCTGCACTACGTTTACTTTACACATGTAAGGTATTTTCCGCAATGTGAGCACTTGTTGACACACAAGGAGATTGGATGGTCATGGTTTTATGTTTTTCGGACATGCTTGACAAGTTACATCAGTGCTTCTTGCCACGCCATAATTGAAATACTATTAGGATCTTATAGTATTTATTTATTAATTTATTTATCCGTACAAACCCCTGTTTGAGTTTCTGTCTCCAGAATCTTGCATTCACTCACCTGGGCCGAGTTGTTAAAGAGAGATAGAGTTGAATACTTTGTTTGATTTTAACAGCTTTTGAAACAACTCTATAAATTCTACTTTAGTGGTCTTTAGTGTTTGATAGTCTGCAATTTTAATTGTATGGTTTGAAAATCAGTTGCAAAATGATCAATACATCATATGTGTCTAATCCGTGACGAATGTTGTTTATTTGACCAGTTATAATTTGTTTTAAATTACATTTTGTTCTTCAGATCCGCCCTGAATCCACCAAACAGCTGGGATCAGAAAAAGTTTTGTAAAATGCAAACTGAGGATTTGAGCCAGATCTGACCAAACCAAGATTAAATATTGTGATCTAATTTGATTTCAGAATGTCTTTTTGGTTTTCGACCAACTATGTTCAAGATTTTAGCCAATCCGTTATCCAAATTCCAATCAGATTACCTTTGAACAACTGGGCCCTGATAATCGAAATAAATTCAGAAAAAGGGCTGAGATGACATCTGCAACAACTTAACACTTGCCAAGTTAATTTAATTAGCTCAATTTTTAACATGTAAACAAGACTGCACAGTTTGTGGGATTCTCAAAACTTTGGTCACTTGTAAGCTTCAAAATTCTATTTCCTTTCAAAAAGCTACATTACTTTTTGTTTTTTACAAATTCTTTGCACCTTGCAAGCAAAGTGTTGGGCAACTTTACACCTGGTCAGCCGGGCTTTCTTCATTTACTGATGTGGGTTCTTCCGAGGATGTTGTAGTCGTAATGATTTGTGCAGTCCTTTGAGATATTTGTGATTTGGGGCTATATAAATAAACATTGATTGATTGATTGATTGATTGATACTTCGCTCATAGAATGACTAGCCTATTGGTAAAAAAAAATCCAGTTGTTGTGGTCGTGGTTTCATGTTATCGGTTGCACATTTTTAGGTACAAAACAAGCATTTTTTTTCTTACTGTATTTAGGTTTATTGTAACTTCTTTATCTCGCTTCTGACACCTGCGTTTTTCTTTAAATCCCTGTCACAAACCTCTCCATCTCTCCTCCATCAGCTCTTACTGTCTACTTCTCCAACTGAGTTGAACAGTCTCCGACCAGTTTAGTAAAAAACACAACAACACAGTAATCTGCAAAATTGTTTCCCCCATCATAGGCAGCCTGTTGATTAGTTTGAGCACTACTGTCACCTAGCTGGAGGCTTGTGTACAAACCCCGTTTCCATACGAGTTGGGAAATTGTGTTGGATGTAAATATAAACGGAATACAATGATTTGCAAATCATTTTCAACCCATATTCATTTGAATATGCTACAAAGACAACATATTTGATGTTCAAATTGATAAACCTTTTTTTTTTTGCAAATAATCATTATTTTTACATTTTGATGCCAGCAACACGTGACAAAGAAGTTGGGAAAGGTGGCAATAAATACTGATAAAGTTGAGGAATGCTCATCAAACACTTATTTGGAGCATCCCACAGGTGTGCAGGCTAGTTGGGAACAGGTGGGTGCCATGATTGTGTATAAAAACAGCTTACCAAAAGAGGTACACCCCTTTGTCCACAACTGCGTGAGCAAATAGTCAAACAGTTTAAGAACAACGTTTTTCAAAGTGCAATTGCAAGAAATTTAAGGATTTCAACATCTACAGTCCATAATATCATCAAAAGGTTCAGAGAATCTGAAGAAATCCCTCCACGTAAGCGGCATGGCCGGAAACCAACATTGAATATCCGTGACCTTCGATCCCTCAGACGGCACTGTATCAAAAACTGACATCAATCGTTAAAGGATATCACCACATGGCCTCAGGAACACCTCAGAAAACCACTGTCACTAAATACAGTTCGTCGCTACATCTGTAAGTGCAAGTTAAACCTTACTATGCAAAGCAAAAGCCATTTATCAACAACATCCAGAAATGCCGCCGGCTTCTCTGGGCCCGAGATCATCTAAGATGGACTGATGCAAAGTGGAAAAGTGTTCTGTGTTCTGACGAGTCCACATTTCAAATTGTTTTTGGAAATATTCAACATCGTGTCATCCAGACCTAAGGGGAAGCCAACCATCCAGACTGTTATTGACGCAAAGTTCAAAAGCCAGCCTCTGTGATGGTATGGGGGTGCATTAGTGCCCAAGGCATGGGTAACTTACACATCTGTGAAGGCACCATTAATGCTGAAAGGTACATACAGGTGTTATATGCTCCCATCAAAGCGTCGTCTTTTTCATGGACGCCCCTGCTTATTTCAGCAAGACAATGCCAAGCCACATTCAGTACGTGTTACAACAGCGTGGCTTCGTAGTAAAAGAGTGAGGGTACTTTCCTGGCCCGCCTGCAGTCGAGACCTGTCTCCAATCAAAAATGGGTGGCGCATTATGAAGCGTAAAATACGACTGTAACTCTACATAAAACTAGAATGGGAAAGAATTTCACTTTCAAAGCTTCAACAATTAGTTTCCTCAGTCTCCAAACGTTTATTAAGTGTTGTTAAACGAAAAGGTGATGTAACACAGTGGTGAACATGCCCTTTCTCAACTACTTTGGCACGTGTTGCAGCCATGAAATTCAAAGTTAATTATTATTTGCAAAAAAATTAAGTTTATGAGTTTGAACATCAGATATCTTGTCTTTGTAGTGCATTCAATTGAATATGGGTTGAAAAGGATTTGCAAACCATTGTATTCCGTTTATATTTACATCTAACACAATTTCCCAACTCGTATGGAAACAGGGTTTATATATTTCAAGCATGAATAAAGACACATATTGGAATGCCTGTCCCTGACACCTCGCTGCAACCCACCATGAGGTTACACCCCACTATTTGAGACAGAGTTACATTCTGGAACATCCCAAGATTACACTTCCACAATTCAACATGTCCAAAAAAAGAGTAGGAACCTATGCTCTCCAATTGTAAATGGTTGACACACGTCCCCTCCCCTGCATCCATATGTCTCCTGAACCCCGGCCCCTTTGTTATTTTACAACTGATAACAAATGCCCCCCGCCCCAAAAAGAGAAAAAAGAAAATGCTTCCCATCAAAGGAAACGCTAAATTCTCTAATCCCCTTTCCATTTTCACTTAATGAAAAAACGACTAGTGAGCCGTTTTGGGGGCCTCTCATATCTTAGATTAGAGGGAAGGGTCACATATGCGTAAGATGAAAGTCAACCTATACCATTTAATTGCTGCACCTGAGCTAAAAAATTTAAGCATGCAAGTTTGGAAAAATGTAAAGCTTACGCACACCCGGGTCAATGTAATATACTCAGAATTACATTGATTATTTTGCCTGTATCTTGGCATGAAAGAAATATGTCTTTGTCTGGTCCAGGAAGAGAAGATGTCTGTGGCCAGAGCCAAGGATTTCCTGGAGACCACCACCTACACCGCTGATGACCCTTATACCACAGCTCTGTCCGCCTACGCCTTGGCTCTACTGCGCAGCCCCTATGCACCCCTTGCCCTGCGACGCCTCAACCACATGGCCATTACACAAGGTAACGTACTATGAGATAAACTAAGGGCCATGTGGAAATTGTACTATTATGGTCCATTGCATTCTGACGTAACGAAAGCATAGCTGACATAAATTATTATTCCTTTCTAGTGCAGGACTGGGCAATTACTTTGAAAGAGAAAAAAAGTGTCTGTGTGTATTAGTTTGGCATGGTGAAAGGATTTTTGCGCCCATTTAAAGTATTACAATGTGGGGTGGTATAGCTCGGTTGGTAGAGTGGCCGTGCCAGCAACTTGAGGGTTACAGGTTCGATTCCCGCTTCCGCCATCCTAGTCACTGCCGTTGTGTCCTTGGGCAAGACACTTTACCCACCTGCTCCCAGTGCCACCCACACTGGTTTAAATGTAACTTAGATATTGGGTTTCACTATGTAAAGCGCTTTGAGTCACTAGAGAAAAGCGCTATATAAATATAATTCACTTCACTTCACTACAATATTTAATGATTAATTTAAATGTGATTTAAAAAAAATATATCTATATATTGTCTAAACTTTAAATCATAAAATATAATCCTCAATATTTATATTTAAATAAATCATTGATTGTTTTGATCAGGGGTGTCAAACTCATTTTAGCTCAGGAGCCGCGTGGAGAAAAATGTGTGCACAAACGGGCCGGACTATTAAAATCATGGCATCAAAACTAAAAAATAAAGTAGACTTTGGATTGTTTTCTTTGTCTTATTTTGGCCAAAAATAGAACAAACACATTCTGAAAATATTAAAATGTGAAGTGAAGTGAATTATATTTATATAGCGCTTTCCTCTAGTGACTCAAAGCGCTTTACATAGTGAAAACCAATATCTAAGTTACATTTAAACCAGTGTGGGTGGCACTGGGAGCAGGTGGGTAAAGTGTCTTGCCCAAGGACACAACGGCAGTGACTAGGATGGCGGAAGCAGGAATCGAACCTGCAACCCTCAAGTTGCTGGCACGGCCGCTCTACCAACCGTGCTATGCCGCCCCATAAAATAAAGATATAAAAAAAAATACCGGCAGCGATAAAGTATAGATCCATGAAGGAAAGAAGAAAGTGAATTCATGTTTATAACTGAATACATTTACATATGTATAAATTATTTTTTTAAATTAATTTTTTAATTAAATAACGTTTACGACACCCTCTTTCCAAAACACAAATAGAATGTGAGGTATAACAGGATAATGCATACATTTATCATTTGTTTTCAAAACGGTTACAAAAAAGTGGGAACCCAAAAGGTTACTGTGAGATCCCATTTTTATGACTTAATGGGGTCCCTAGGACCCCATTTTGAAAATTCCTAGCGCCAACATTGATGGAGTATTGGTGCGTGCAAAACAGCAGCAGGCGGCTGTGGCCTGTGGGCCGGTTCTAATACTAATCAAATATCATCCCGGTGGCCATAGATAATTCATTTGTAGGCCAAATATGGCCTTTGTAGTGAATTGACTTCTTTATTAAGTAAATGTTTAATTCTGTAATGACAGTTTTAAGTCACGCAATTGCCTTTTCATTTATCAATTATTATGTCATTTTGTCAAGAGAGATTCCATACCACATTTTTTTGGTGCCAAAATTAAATTATGGTTCAACCAATCAGATAATGCCATGCATTCACTACCTTTCTTTAGATGAGTTACACATTTACTTAACCATGTTGTATTCACTATTCTCAATGTGCTGCAGGACTATCAAACACAATTTAAATAGTTATTTGATAAGGTCATGTCATATATAAATAAATAAATATTGTTTTTAAAATTATATGTATGAATTTATTGACAATTTGATAAATATTGTCCGCCCTAAGATCGGTAGGTTGTGAGTTCAAACCCCGGCCGAGTCATACCAAAGACTATAAAAAAAGGTCCCCATTACCTAACTGCTTGACACTCAGCATCAGGGGTTAGAATTGGGGGTTAAATCACTACAATTTATTCTCGGGGGTGGCCACCGCTGCTGCCCACTGCTCCCCTCACCTTCCAGGGGGGGATCAAGGTTGATGGGTCGAATGCAGAGAATAATTTCACCACACCTAGTGTGTGTGTGTGTGACAATCATTGGTACTTTAACTTTTTTAATAATTTCACATTTTAATTGTGTTTGACAAAAAAGGGATAGTGTATTTACTGAAGCAATAAAAAAATATATACCTCAAATGTCCTTTAAAATGTTAGTGATCCACTAATTACCCTACATTCATGTATAATATTTTGAAAATCCTGCTTAATTCTCATCATTGGCTGTTCAGTATTGTCAGTATTAGAACAATTTTGACCTGGAGAACAAATGTTTGAACATGTGGTAAGCAACTATAGAATTTAAAAGGATCATGTGCAAAATACATTCAGAGCGAGTAAATATCTATTCCTACAGGTGTTTGATACCACTCTGTGTAGTAACAAACTGCATTATCAGATACAGAATGATAGTCCCCTTTGCCTCTGCATGCTTAGATGGACTAACCCACTGGAGCCTGACAGGCAGCGCAATGACGGATGAAGACACGTTCATGGGCTTCAGTGATGGCCTCTCCCAGTCAGGTATACCAACTCAGGCCACATGTTAAAAGCCCCAGCTCGAGTGGTTTTACATCTTTTAAGATGTAGTATTCAACCACAGTGTTAATGCTAATCACATCTACACACAAGAGTCATTTTAAGTGGTGAGCCTTTGTTCTCAGTGGTGTCAGCAGAGGTGGAGATGACAGCTTATGGGCTTCTAACTTTCACCCTCCTCGGGGACGTGGCTTCAGCCCTGCCTGTCGTCAAATGGCTCTCCCAGCAGCGGAATGCCCTGGGTGGCTTTTCTTCTACACAGGTAGCCCTGAAACCTACATTTTCCAACAGTTTCTCCCACAAGACTGCAATATGTACTGTATTTCGCGGTGGGTTGGGGAGTACAGGGGTTCGATACTTTCATTGGATTTTGTGCTGCATGAAATGTATTTTCATTTTCATTTGCACAATATAAACATTTTTTCTCAGTAATAAGCTTTATAGCATATATTTTAGGTCATGTTATTATATCTTATCAAGCACTATATATATATATATATATATATATATATATATATATATATCTATATCTATATCGTCAGGAGATTTTCCTGACGATTGAGGGAACCCCTCATGAAACAGTTCTGTAGAGATGAAGTAGTCCTGTGATTTTTCCCATATATATATATATATATACTGTATATATATATATATATATGCATGTTAGGTCAGGAAAAAACACGGAGGCTTTTTCATCCCTACAAACCGGTTTCGCAGGTTTCCCTGCTCTTCAGGGGATTTGTTCTCCAGGTGAAATTGTTTTAATACTGAGGACCTTTGTCAAACACAATTCAAATGTGAAATAATGTATCAAAATCCCCTGAAAAGCAGGGAAACCTGCTAAAACAGGTTTGCATCCATTCATTTTCTACCGCTTATTCCCTTTGGGGTTACGGGGGGCACTGGTGCCTATCTCAGCTACAATCGGGCGGAAGCCGGCGTACACCTTGGACAAGTAGCCACCTCATCACAGTGAGAAACAGGCTTGTAGGGATATAATAACCTCTGTTTTTCCTGACCTAACAAATATTCCCCTCTGTATGTATGTATGTATTTTTTTTTAATGGGACATGAGTTTGAGTCCTCTTAAGAGCCCATACTATTTCCTTATCTATTTTACTTAATGGCGATTCTTGATGTAAAATTAAATATTGATGTAAAATAATCTATTATTTTCACCCATTTTCCCAATACATTTCCCATATTTTGAAAATGCAAATATTGACAGGTATGTACATAATTGGCCTTTGGCCCTGACGCGTGTGTTGGTATTTAAAATGGATGCTTTGGGAGAGATAAACAGTGGTCCAGAAGACTAGAAAAAGTCAGTTGCGTAAGCTTATCTAGAGTGGTCTTGCTAAATATAACGACAAAGTTGGCAACAACGAGCCCTCCTGCTACCTTCTCTTATTCTCCGGCAGATCAAGTGTGATTGGGGTGAGAAGCGTTACGACGCATCAACTGTATAGCATTGTAGTGAAAGCTTACATTAAAAATGAATCCCATTACAATGTGTTTATGACGGTTCAAATTTTACATGCATGTATTTTGGCCCTGCGATGAGGTGGCGACTTGTCCAGAGTGTACGCCGCCTTCCGCCCGAATGCAGCTGAGATAAGCTCCAGCACCCCCTGCGACCCCGAATGGGACAAGCAGTAGAAAATGGATGGATGGATGTATGGGAAACACTAGAACATAATACCCCTTTATTAGTCCCACGACAGGGAAATTAAAGTTTCACAGCAGCAAATGGACAGTAACAGCAATGAAGAATGAACGTATACCAAATAAGAATATTTAATTAGTACCGTATTTTTCGGATTATAAATCGCACCGGCCGAAAATGCATAATAAAGAAGGAAAATAACATATGTAAGTCACACTAGAGTTTAAGTCACATTTTTGGCGGAACTTTATTAGATAAAATCCAACACCAAGAATAGACATTTGAAAGGCAATTTTCAAGCACCCATTTGTGAATTAATTCATTGAGCTCTGGCCACCTAGCGAGTAGCCTCCGCTTTTCACCAGTCCCTTACAAGTTTCTCGCTTACTCCAAACCTTCTTTCTGCTGCTCGATTGCCTTTTTCTGCTGCATATTTCACAACTTACAGCTTGTAACTTGCAGTATATGATTGTCTTTTCAGTGCCATTTTTGTTCAGCATTTTTTCAGTTTTAATAAGTTACCGCCAATGTTGAAATGATAAATTTTCATAGGTATAGAAGTAGCAGGTAGGATCTTTTTTTCCACAATGCTCCTTTGCCATGACCCGCCCTCGCCAAATTGTTATTGGTTGACGTGTGTGTGAGACGATTGCTGATATACGCCTAGTCTCTTACGGGAATGAGATAAATAATATTATTTGATATTTTACGGTAATGTGTTGATAATTTCACTCATAAGGCGCTCTAGAGTATAAATCGCACCCCCGGCAAAACTATGAAAAAAAACTGCGATTTATAATCCCAAAAATACGGTAATACATTACAAATTCAGAAGTCAAATCCCTTTAAAGGAAATGTGTTACAAAGTTAAGGACTGGAGGACTTTTTTGTTTTTACATTTCACAGGGTTTCATTTCTTTTCACACTTGCATGACATGAATTTAAAAAAGATGAAATGGATTTTTCTCCTTATTAGTTTAACAAGAACAATTATGTCCGGCCGGATGACTTGCCAAAGTAATTTAATTCATATTATTTTTTAGTAAATAATATATCATAGATTTGCTGCAGGTTCAAGCGGTCGACATCCTAAAACCTTTACTAACTGTGATGCAGTAGTTTTTATTAACATTTTAACATGTATGTTGAAGTTGACCACTGTAAACAAAACCAAAATAAAGTCAAATTATTAACTCTTTGAATATACGTATAAATGGATAGGGATGAGGGAGGCAAATATGCCACATACAGTGGGGCAAAAAAGTATTTAGTCAGCCACCGATTGTGCAAGTTCTCCCACTTAAAATGATGACAGAGGTCTGTAATTTTCATCATAGGTACACTTAAACTGTGAGAGACAGAATGTGGAAAAAAAATCCAGGAATTCACATTGTAGGAATTTTAAATAATTTATTTGTAAATTATGGTGCAAAATAAGTATTTGGTCAACCATTCAAAGACATCACTGACGGAAGAAGGTTTTTGCTCAAAATCTCACGATACATGGCCCCATTCATTCTTTCCTTAACACAGATCAATCGTCCTGTCCCCTTAGCAGAAAAACAGCCCCAAAGCATGATGTTTCAACCCCCATGCTTCACAGTAGGTATGGTCTTCTTGGGATGCAACTCAGTATTCTTCTTCCTCCAAACACGACGAGTTGAGTTTATACCAAAATGGATACATGGGTTGGGAGAATGTCATGTGGTCAGATGAAACCAAAATAAAACTTTTTCGGTATAAACTCAACTCATGGTGTTTGGAGGAAGAAGAATACTGAGTTGCATCCCAAGAACACCACACCTACTGTGAAGCATGGGGGTGGAAACATCATGCTTGATCCGTGTTAAGGAAAGAATGGATGGGGCCATGTATCGTGAGATTTTGAGCCAAAACCTCCTTGCAACAGTGAGAGCTTTGAATGGTTGACCAAATACTTATTTTCCACCATAATTTACAAATAAATTATTTAAAATTCCTACAATGTAAATTCCTGGATTTTTTTTCACATTCTGTCCCTCACAGTTGAAGTGTACCTATGATGAAAATTACAGACCTCTGTCATCATTTTAAGTGGGAGAACTTGCACAATCGGTGGCTGACTAAATACTTTTTTGCCCCACTGTAGGTGTCTAAAAAGCCAAAGAAAAATCCATCTGTACTTGTTGATTAAGCTGTGGATGCTCACTGAGCTGAAGTCTCATGAGATTTAGTTTGACCATCAATGCATTCTTTGTGCATCTATGCTGAGTATGTAGCTAATATGTGCACTTTGTATGCCAACCTACGCTTGCTAGGACACGTGTGTCGCCCTGCAAGCGTTGTCCGAGTACGCCATCTTGTCCTACGTTGGTGGGGTCAACCTCACCATTTCACTGGCCTCCACAAACCTGGACTTCCAGGAGACCTTTGAGCTCAACAAGGACAACCAGAAACTCCTTCAGCGTGCCAAGGTAGGGTGCCCCTAGTGTCAATACGCTGCATGACATCCACTCTTTTAATCACGTTTTTTTTTTTTTCTGGTTAGATTCCCAGCATTCCTACTGGCCTTTTTGTGAGCGCCAAAGGAGAAGGCTGCTGTCTCATGCAGGTAATGTGGCGTGACACTCAGAAGTGCACAATCACGGTTGGAGCAATGCAAAAAGAAAAAAAAAATCACACTTACCTCATCGGCACACCACAAGAATGAGTTGGCATTGGATAACTTGTTGTTGCTCTTTAATTCACAAATAAGGAACTGTAAATTGGAGTGATCTGGTAGAGTTTAGGGAAATGTTCTCTTTTTTTTTAAAGTACTTGATAATTCCTGCTCTCCCCAGGACAGTATGTTGATTACTTCCTGCCTCGTCATGGATAAACAAAAAACCTCTTTCACGAGTCATTTTTCTTCTCTGCCGGATAATAATCTCTCCTGACTTCTTATCGCTTGTGGTTAAGTGGTTGTTTTGTCTGTTGAAGGGATGTCAAGTCAAATATGTTTATTGTTTGTACAAGTCTATCCTGTGATGGTACGTTGCCCGGATCATGTTTTGTTTTAGTTTAAGACTCCCTTAGTTCTGTTTCAGCACCCTGGGGTTTGTGTTTCTTGGTTGCCTTGTGTGCTGATTATTTTCACCTGCCTCTGATTAGTGTTCGGCAGTAATCAGAGAGCTATTTATTCCTGCCTTTCGCCACACTCGCTCTTGCCGTTTTGTTCGCTCCTGCAACTAGTTACTTTAGTACTCCTTTGATTCCTGTATCTATACTAAGCTTTCCAGTGCTAGTTTTCCACCTTAACTCCCCGTGTAATCGGCACGCTCTTAACGTGTTTGTTTGTATTTTTCCTGCATTTTTGTATTATGGGCTGATTTATGTAAAATAAATCATTGTCCTACCTGCACACTGCCTCCGGAGTTCCATCTGCATATTGGGAAAATGAACCTCCCACAAACATGCAACCTCGACGTAACACATCCTTTAATGTCTTCCAACTTGTCCTTCTAGAAAACATTATTTCTCTCCACATATCTTGATTTTCTGTTTTCCGCTGCAGCATCTGGTTTCTTATGTTGCACGGATATCAAACCCACACATTGGTGTCTGTGTTTGTAAACAATTAGTGTGTAATGAGTGTGTGTCTTAAAGGCCTACTGAAATGAGATTTTATTTTTTAAACAGGGATAGCAGGTCCATTCCATGTGTCATACTTGATAATTTCGTGATATTGCCATATTTTTGCTGAAAGGATTTAATAGAGAACATCGACGATAAAATTCGCAACTTTTGGTCGCTAATAAAACAGCCTTGCCTGTACCGAAAGTAGCAGACGATGTGCGTGTGACGTCACGGGTTGTAGGGCTCCTCACATCATCACATTGTTCATAACCATAGCCACCAGCAGCAAGAGCGATTCGGACCGAGAAAGCGACAATTTCCCCATTAATTTGGGCGAGGATGAAAGATTCGTGGATGAGGAAAGTTAGAGTGAAGCACTACAAAAAAAAGGCAACGGCAGTGGGAGCGATTCAGATGTTATTAGACACATTTACTAGGATAATTCTGGAAATCCCTTATCTGCTTATTGTGTTAATAGTGTTTTAGTGAGATTATAAAGTCATACCTGAAAGTCGGAGGGCTGCGGTGACCGCCAGTGTCTCTGAGAGAAGCCAATAGAGGAGCCAAGGTCCCAGCTGCCTTTTTGACAGGTGCTGCAGGAGGACGCTAACTCCGCTCAAGTCTCACGTAAGAGCCGACTTAATATCACCATTTTCTCATCCAAAAACTTGCTGGTTGAGATGTGGTAGAGAAACATGTTCGCTAAAGCTTCACAACAAACAAAGAAACACTGGCTGTGTTTCGGTTGCTAAAGGCAGCTGCAATCCACCGCTTTCCACCAACACCATTCTTCTTTATAGTCTTAATTACCAATTGAACAAATTGCAAAAGATTCAGCAACACAGAAGTCCAAAATACTGTGTAATTATGCGATAAAAACAGACTACTTTTAGCCGTGAGTGGTGCTGGGAGAACATGTCCGCTCCAACCAATAACGTCACAAGCACGCGTCAATATAAGCGTCATCAACAGGATACCTCGCGGGAAATTTAAAATTGCAATTTAGTAAACTAAAAAGGCCGTATTGGCACGTGTTGCAATGTTAAGATTTCATCATTGATATATAAACTATCAGACTGCGTGGTCGGTAGTAGTGGGTTTCAGTAGGCCTTTAAGTGTGTCTTTTAGAACCCTTTATGCATAAAAGTATTATTGGGCACTTGGCTGTAGTGTGTTGAAACGTTGACATAATGCATCTAAGGTATATTGACATCTACATTCAAACACAAGTACAAAGAGAATACTGTCACCAAGAAGTATTTTCTACTTATTGCTGGAATTAATTAAACTTTGGCAGACAGCATAAGAACAAACCTTATCCTTTGGGGTTGTTTTCCTTAGCACAAACTGTTGAAGAAAATGATACACAAAAAGTTGGGTTATGCGAAAAATAAAAATGCACGCTTCCCTCATTCTAAAATGCGATGTGTTGTGATAGGATAGGTCTTTATTGTCATTGCATAAGTACAACAAAACTTTGTTTCCAGCACAAACCCGTTCAAGATTAGACAAACAAACAGTGTACAGGGTTACAGAACAGGAAAGCTGATGGGTTGCCACAAGGCGCCCCGTAAAAGATAGGATAAAGGTAAACGCAGGGGAAGGATGAGTAAAAAATACAATCTAGACTGGGGTCCCAAGGGGGCCCAGTCTGGAGTGGGAAAAAAACCTCCATAGCAAAGCACATATACATATTACAACATACATCTTGAGATATCTAGCAAGAGAAGGGCGGCATGGTTACAGGCCGCAGCTCTCAGGCGCTGCCCATCCTTCCATCACCCGGCGTGGCGAAGTTGGTAGAGTGGCTGTGCCAGCAATCTGAGGGTTACTGGTTCAATCCCCACCTTCTATCATCCTAGTCATGTCCATTGTGTCCTTGGGCAAGACACTTCACCCTTGCTCCTGATGGGTCCTGGTGAGCGCCTTGCATGGCAGCTCCCGCCATCAGTGTGTGAATGTGTGTGTGAATGGGTGAATGTGGAAATACTGTCAAAGCGCTTTGGGCTCCTTAAAAAGGGGTAGAAAAGCGCTATACAAGTACAACCCATTTACCATTTACCCCTATGGGATTTGCATCAAGGACGTTGGATTGGGGGTTGGGTATGTGTGTGTGGCGTATATTTTTTTTGTGGACGCATGTGTGTGTGTGTGTTAGCCTGCAGTGTGTCTCTGTTCCGCGGCTTTGATGTCGTGCAGCCGATAAGTCTTGTTAAATAATACTTGTGTATGTCGATATTAGATTAATTGCAATGCTCTTTATTTTCTGTGACGCCTGCTTGTTATATCACAATACCATTCATTTCTATGGTTAGTATCACACGTTTGCTGAATCCCAACACTGTGGTCGTGTTGCATAATGACACAAAAAAGCCATTTGTTCAGATTTTACTTTGGTTTGCTCTTTGAGCGGACTCACTGAGCTGAAGTCTCTGAAGATTTGTCAAAATGTTCTTTTACTTTTAAGACTGCAAATTCTCCAATTATGTGACAATCCACTGTACAGTAGAACCTCAACATTCGGGCTTAATCGGTTCTGTGACACTCTCTTAACTCCTAATTTAAAGCACTTGTATCTCAAATCAACGCTTCCCTTTGAAATGCCATTTTCTACCGCTTATTCCCTTTTCGGGTTGCGGGGGGGGGGCGCTTGCGCTTATCTCAGCTACAATCGGGTGGAAGGCGGGGTACACCCTGGACAAGTCACCCCTCATCGCAGGGCCAACACAGAAAGACAGACAACATTCACTCTCACATTCACACACTAGGGCCAATTTAGTGTTGCCAATCAACCTATTCCTTTGAAATTAAATCACATTTTTAACATGTAACATTCCTAAAAATGTAAAAAAAAAAACTTTTAGATAAGAAATATTTTTTCAAAAACATACAATAGAATGTACCACTGAAAATGACCATAGTTTTAAGAAATTATGTAACAATAATTCGCGGACTATACCCTGTGCAGTGACTTCTACAATATCTCCTTCCAGCTACTTTTCCGTCAAACACACCACGAGCAGCTTCTCCATATTTGATTGCGATGTAAAAAAAAAAAAAGAAATGTGCTTGGATTTCTGCGTGCGCACACTTGAATACATCTGATTTTTTACCTGCATCCAATGTTTTCTGTTTTACTTTTAGTCAGAAATCCATGCAACTGGGGCGGTATAGCTGTGTTGGTAGAGTGGCCGTGCCAGCAACTCGAGCATTTCAGGTTCGATCACCGCTTCCGCCACACTAGTCACTGCCGTTGTGTCCTTGGGCAAGACACTTTACCCATCTGCTCCCAGTGCCACCCACACTGGTTTAAATGGTAAAATTAGATATTGGGTTTCACTATATAAAGCGCAATGAGTCACTACAGAAAAAGCGCTATATAAATATAATTCACTTCACACTTCACAACTCTTTATGCATGAGGTTCCAGGGGCCTCATGTAACATCAGTTCTTTGGATTTCTAGTTGTCTGATGGGCACATCAATCGGTCTGAGGAGTAAAAGTTGGCACTTCTTTATGTGAAATGTTACCCGGCATCATCTCTGTCTTTGGCTAAAGTATCTACAGCATGAAAAAATTCCACGTCAAGATTAGTCTTGATACATTTAAACTTTGCTTTGGAAAAGGGGTTGAGGGCAGGTTTTTGTACACATGCATGCTTGTTACTTGAGGCCGCAGATGTTTTCGATGGGTTCACAGTGACATATTCTATGCCAGTGGTTCTCAAATGGGGGTACACGTACCCCTGGGGGTACTTTAAGGTATGCAAAGGGGTATGTGAGATTTTTTTTTTTATTCTAAAAATAGCAAAAAATTCAAAAATCCTTTATAAATATATTTATTGAATAATACTTCAACAAAATATGAATGTAAGTTCATAAACTGTGAAAAGAAACGCAACAATGCAATATTCAGTGTTGACAGCTAGATTTTTTGTGGACATGTGCCATAAATATGGATGTTAAAGATCCAATTTTTGGTGAAGAAATGTTTAGAATTAAGTTCATGAATCCAGATGGATCTCTATTACAATCCCCAAAGAGGGCACTTTTAGTCAATGATTACTTCTATGTGTAGAAATCTTTATTTATAATTTAATTACTTGTTTATTTTTCAACAAGGTTTTAGTTATTCGTATATCTTTGTTTCCAAATAGTTCAAGAAAGACCACTATATATGAGCAATATTTTGCACTGTTATACAATTTAATAAATCAGAAACTGATGACATAGTACTGTATTTTACTTCTTTATCTCTTTTTTTCAACCAAAAATGCTTTGCGCTGATTAGGGGGTACTTGAATTAAAAACATGTTCACAGGGGGTACATCACTGAAAAAAGGTTGAGAACCACTGCTCTATGCCATCTAATGCTTGTAACTCTAATTCTTGTTTGCAACTCTAATTCTTTCTTACAACTTAAAACGTAACAAATGCCAGGGAGAGATCTCTTATCACAGAGCACTTATTAAGTTGAGGTCCTACTGTATTTGTATATTTTTTGCTCAAACTCGACTTTCCTTTTGTGTAGATTGACGTTTCCTACAACGTACCTGACCCAGTATCCAAGCCGGCTTTCCAGCTCAAGGTGGACCTCAAAGAGCCTCTCCATGAACGCCACCTACAGCCACTACCCTCCTCCTCCTCCCGTCATCCCGCTTCGCGCCCTCGGAGCCGCGCCGACAACCGATCTGAGCTCAACCGCAAGCGCCGGTCCCCTATCGACGACGACGACCCCGCAGCTCACCAGGACAAAATGGACTTTCACATCTCCTTAGAAGTTTGCGCTAGGTTGGATTGCAACTTTGGCTGCGTACAATTTTTTCCAATCATATGCTGACCTCACCAATCTTTCCAGGTGGCTTCATTCAGGCTCATCGAACATGGCCGTCATCGAGGTCCCCATGATCTCGGGTTTCAGAGCAGATGTTGAAAGTCTTGAGAGGGTACGTAGAATCAAACTAACTCAAATCATCTTCATAAATCGTCCTGGCTATGACTTGCTGTTAGCCTTAGTGACTCGCAGATGGACACCAGGAAAGCACATCAGGTAGGAAAAGACAGATGTGTCCACATCTGGTGGCCATTTGACAAGTATGTTCTGCTTTCTTTGCTAACCTCAGGCTTACACGTGCTCACCTTGCAGGAAGGGCCCATGCATTTAATGCTTTGCCTTATGCAGTAGAAATTTAACTGCCATAAAGCAGTCTGAGGCTTTGGTAATAAAAAAAAAAATATGGTGTGTACTTTTGGTCCAGTTCGCTAAGCGTTTACACTGGCTGCATAGTGAAAAGCTTGTTGCTGTCCTGCACACAACTAAGGCTACATTAGCAACTTAAAGGGGAACATTATCACAATTTCAGAAGGGTTAAAACCAATAAAAAATCAGTTCCCAGTGGCTTATTTTATTTTTCGAAGTTTTTTTCAAAATTTTACCCATCATGGAATATCCCGAAAAAAGGCTTTAAAGTGCCTGATTTTCGCTATCTGTAAATCCACCCGTCCATTTTCCTGTGACGTCATTTCGTGACGCCAATACAAACAAACATGGCAGATAGAACGGAAAGATATAGCGACATTAGCTCGGATTCAGACTCGGATTTCAGCGGCTTAAGCGATTCAAAAGATTACGCATGTATTGAAACGGATGGTTGGAGTGTGGAGGCAGATAGCGAACACGAAATTGAAGAAGAAACTGAAGCTATTGAGCCATATCACGACGGACAAAGGCAGCGAGGACGAATTTGGCGATTGCCTTCTAACCAACGATTGCATGTTTTGACCACTGGAGCAACTTAAATCCGTCGATTGGTAAGTGTTTGTTTGGCATTAAATGTTAGTGTGGGGAAAGGCTGGATGCAAATATAGCTACAAATGTACATACAGCTAGCCTAAATAGCATGTTAGCATCGATTAGCTGGCAGTCATGCCGTGACCAAATATGTCTGATTAGCACATAAGTCAATAACATCAACAAAACTCATCTTTGTGATTTCGTTGACTTTCTCGTTGGAAATGTATCTGCTTTGAGTGTCGCAGGATATCCACACATCTCTGTCGTAGCATCGCTATCGTCGGTAAAATGTGCAGAACAAACGAAGGACTTTCGCATCTTTTGACACTGGTTCAACTTGAATCCGTCGATTGGTATGTGTTTGTTTGGCATTAAATGTGGGTGGAGGGAAAGGCTGGATGCAAATATAGCTATGAATAAACCTAAATAGCATGTTAGCATCAATTAGCATGCCGTGCTAATCGAGGCACACTCCACGTAAGTCAACTTGAATCCGTCCCTGATCGTGTTGTTACACCCACCGACAACACACTGACAAGGCATGGTGTCTCCAAGGTACGGAAAACAGTCGAAAAAACGGAAAATAACAGAGCCGATTTGACTTGGTGTAATGTGTTTGAGAAAATGGCGGATTGCTTCTTGTTGTAACGTCACGGGTGAAAGGTCATCGCTCCGGCAGCGAAAAATAGAACGACGTTTAAACCGCCAAATTCACCGTTTCAGAGTTCGGAAATCGGTTAAAAAAACATATGTCTTTTTTTCTGCAACATCAAGGTATATATTGACGCTTAAATAGGTCTGGTGATAATGTTCCCCTTTAAGGGGTTCCAGGTTTGATTCCTGCTCCATCCATCCAGACACTTTATCCACCTGCTCCTAGTGACACCCACACGGATTTAAATGTATCTTAAAGATGTAGATAATGGGTTAAACCTTGAAACACTTTGAGTCACTTGGGAAAAAGCACTATATAAATATAATTCACTTCACAAATCACAATACATTCACACTGCAGTGTCAGATATCCAATTGGGATTTGTTTGTCAAATCTTTTATTTTCAGTGGCCATTTACATTACAAAAAAAACAAATTTTCTAATGTGAATGCAATCCGACCCGCATGCGGACATGACGTAATGATGCCGCACGCATTGTAATGTTTACAAAAATAAACATGGCTTCCGCTTTAGTTTGTCTCAATACTGGCGCATTTGTGGCAATTTCAAGGATTTTTTGCAATTAAACTCAACAGCTTCTGAACCTGAGCTCGTGTGCGTTCACATTGAGGACGCATCGCACCGATTTATATCCACAAACGAAAGAGGCTTGGGTCAGATATGAAAAATTCAGAATTGCACTGTTCACACGTACATGAAAAAAAATCAGATGCAAGTCGCATATGGGCCAAAAAATCGGAATTGACTTGCAGTGTGAATGTTGTTTTTTTGAATTAGAAATATATGAGGAATCATGAATATAATGTTTGTGTTCTGGATCAAAACTAAGATATACATGATATTTGTCGGACACCGATGATGTGAGGATTTTGACGATAAAGTATGCCCACCCTTATCAAACAGTGTTTGGTGCATGTTTTACGCTAAATAGGAAAATCTAGTTAAATGGGTTCAAATCATATTTTTTCTTCATTCAAAACACTTTCTTGTGGTCTGAATAACATGCACTAGTGGTTCTTTGGTCAAAATTTTGCATAGATGATGTTTTACAGACCATCTTCTAGCAGCTTTGTGGATGCGCTGTTTTGTGGGCGGTCTCATTTATGTGCCTCCACTTCAACAGGGTCTTCTCCCCGTCATTCATGTTGTAGTTTTTAGAGTTTCTATACCGAGTTCAAACTATGCTAATTTGTATAAAAAATAGGAACAGCAGAAGATGCATGTGCATGTACGAGCCAGTCTGCCCCACAACAAGAGAAGATGGAGCAAAAAAAAATGATCCAATTAACTACAATGGCGGACTTGTGCAAAGATCTCCTGGTGCATTTTTACCATATATGGAGTTATGCGTTGATGTCACAATGGGGAAAAACGTCACAAATTGGGCAAACGGCCTGTTTGGAAGAAGTATGGAATTAGAGCAAGATTGTTTTTTATAAATATCTCTGTAGTGCCTCCATGGTTTGATGTAACATTTTCAGGACTTATGCAGGTCCCAAATCCACAAAAACAGGTGATATGTAAGAAACGTTGATTTTGCATAATAGGGACCCTTTAAAAATGCATTGTTGAAGTTGAACATATATTTATTTGTTAATGTATAGTGTTCTGTCTTTCCGGATGACATGTAACAAAAATGCACCCTAAATGTTTGAGGGATTTTCTGATATTTTCAGAACAATTTTAAAACAATTGTACTTGTTTATATTGGTCAGTTTTGAAAAATGTAACAATATATTTATTATTGTGGTTGAAAAGCTGCACGGCCTCATAATGAGAGCTGTCCTTTATATTTCAATCGTCTCATTTAGCTACATAAAAAGATGAAATTCAATGTGAGTCTTGTACTGGCTGTTGCAGGTATACTTAATGAAGTGTCCAGTGAGCGTGTCTGCTTCAGTGCATTGACTCGCACTGCTGATAC